>NC_142812.1:59357208-59603967 GCF_049724085.1 Artemia sp. Qi Xiang Cuo
ATTAAAATTTATACATAAAGCCAGTAAAAGTTGGGTATAGTTAGGTAAGGATAATTAACCTATTAAATGATATGGAGAAAAAAATATACTTTATGCGTGAGAGGACCCCCATCCCTCCCACGTCACCTCTTTCAAAAATCGTCTAATCAATTTATAGATGGATTTTATATATATTGGGTTAAGTGGTGCGCCACAACCACGGCACTCCCCGGCCCACCGCAGTGACCGCCCCAAAAGCGGGCGGACCGGGGAGCACCGTGGGCCCACTGCGGCGGGAAGGGGAGCTCCACAGGGCCCACCGCAGGGCCTGCTGCGGTGGGCCGGGGAGCGCCGTGGGGTCCGCTGCGGTGGGTCGGGGAGCGCTCGAAAACTCTCCCAAGCGGGTTAAATGATGAATGGTGGACAGTGACTCTTCTAGATTCCTCTCCCTTATGATTTTCTTAATAGTTAACTGTTATTACTGTTTATTATTAGATGTTTGAAGGTTTTAACTCCAGTGCAAATTGAAATATAGATAGAAATAAAGTGATGAATAGTTCAAATGTAGTCGTCGATTCTTCAATGGCTGATGTAAGTTTAAATAGCTTTTTAAGACATGATAGAATTTTTGTATAGCGAGGATAGACAGATGTTAATTTTCTAAGATTTGAAACTGACTTGGTTTTCCGTCAATTGAATCTTTTCTATGACTTTCTATTTCTAAAATCAAATAGTGTACGTGTACAATTTTGTTCCGACCTTGGGAATGCTTATGGGGTTTTGTGCCCAACTTATGTTAATTTCTGTTCGGTTTGAGTTTGAATCAGTTAATTATTGTAATTTCTGTTCGTTTTGGGTTTCATTTATTTATCTATGCTGATTTGGGGTAGTTTCACACTCCGTAGATTATTTGATTTTATTCTTACTCATTTTCGTTTAATGAAGTTCTTTACTTTTCTTTGAAAAAATTATTTGTGGAAAAAGTTTTTCAAATTAATAATATGAAAGATCGCTATAATTGTTTATTCGATATGAACTGCATTGTATTTATGTTTGCAGATGACAAATTGGTATCTGTTGAAGTTAAAATCTCCTTCATTGTTTGTGAGAAGTCTAATGATGAAAATAAATTCAGTTATTCACTGGTTCTCTTGCAATTGTTCAATCCCAAATCTCTCCAAGGCTGAGTTTATTATGTTTGAAATATGTATGCAAGGAATTGTTAAAATTAGAAATGATCAGCTAGTTATCATGGGTACAGCAGTAGCTGCAATGTAGTAAATAGCGAACAGTAGTCCATAGTAATCAAAATTTAAAAAACACTGTTTCTCTCTCTCTCTCTATTTTTCTCTCTCTCTCTCTCTTTCTCTTTCTCTTGTCGTATGTAAGAGTTTAAACATTAACAATCTATCAATTCTTGAACACATTTGCAACTTTAAGGGAGGCTATATCTTCCAAGGTCACTCGGGGCCAATTATTTTAACCTTGTTTGTCTCTCACTTGTTTAATTTGGCGTTCGTTACGACAAAATATCTCCGTTTATCATTTGTTTTTCATCGCTTTAAGTGGGTATTTGTATTTTTAGCCCACCAACAGCATCAAGTCATTGCGAAAGATTATAATACATGTTGATAAATCCCCCTCTCTCTCTCTCTTTCTCTCTCTCTCTCTCTCTGTCTTTCTCTTTCTCTTGTCATACGTAAAAATTTAAACACTAACAATCTGTCGATTCTTAAAGACAATTGCACCTTCAAAGGAGAATATATCTTCTAAGGTCGCTTGGGGCCAATTATTTTAACCTTGTTTGTCTCTCACTTGTTTAATTTGGCGTTCGTTACGACCAAAAATCTCCGTTTATCATTTGTTTTTCATAGCTTTAAGTGGGTTTTTGTATTCATAGCTCACCAACAGCATCAAGTCATGGAGATATATTATAATACATTTTTATAAATACCCCCCCCCTCTCTCTCTCTCTCTCTCTCTCTCTCTCTCTCTCTCTCTCTCTCTCTTTCTCTCTCTTGTCATACGTAAAAATTTAAACACTAACAATCTGTCGATTCTTAAAGACAATTGCACTTTCAAAGGAGAATATATCTTCTAAGGTCGCTTGGGGCCAATTATTTTAACCTTGTTTGTCTCTCACTTGTTTAATTTGGCGTTCGTTACGACCAAAAATCTCCGTTTATCATTTGTTTTTCATAGCTTTAAGTGGGTTTTTGTATTCTTAGCCCACCAACAGCATCAAGTCATTGCGAAAGATTATAATACATGTTGATAAATACCCCTCTCTCTCTCTCTCTCTCTCTCTCTCTCTCTCTCTCTCTCTCTCTCTCTCTCTCTCTCTCTCTTTCTCTTGTCATAAGTAAAAGTTTAAACATTAACAATCTGTCGATTCTTAAAGACAATTGCACCTTCAAAGGAGGCTATATTTTCTAAGGTCGCTCGGGGCCAAATATTTAAACCTTGTTTGTCTCTCACTTGTTTAATTTGGCGTTCGTTACGACCAAAAATCTCCGTTTATCATTTGTTTTTCATCGCTTTAAGTGGGTTTTTGTATTCTTAGCCCACCAACAGCATCAAGTCATTGCGAAAGATTATAATACATGTTGATAAATACCCCTCTCTCTCTCTCTCTCTCTCTTTCTCTCTCTCTCTCTCTCTATTTCTCTCTCTTGTCATACGTAAAAATTTAAACACTAACAATCTGTCGATTCTTAAATAGAATTGCACTTTCAAAGGAGGCTATATCTTCTAAAGTTGTTTTGGGCCAATTATTTTAACCTTGTTTGTCTCTCACTTGTTTAATTTGGTGATCGTTACGACCAAAAATTCTCCCTCTACATGTGGAAATACTTTTCACTAAAAACTGAATTTCAATTGTTTCCGAATATTTTTAAAACATATGTGCTTACGTAAGTCTCCAGTTCAAAACTATAGGGCACTGTCTTCCAGGAATTTTTGATTTCCAATATAGAGTTGTGTGTGTGTGTTTTTTTGTGTTTTGTGCGCATGTATTGTGCGTGCGTGTGTGTTGTTTTTTGTGTGTGTGTTTATGTTTTTTTTGTGTGTGTGTGTGTTTTGTGTGTCTGCGTTTTTGTGTGTGTTTGTGTGTGTGTGTGTTTTTGTGTCTGTTTTTTTGTGTGTTTGTTTTTGTGTGCATGTGTGTGTGTGTTTTTGTATGTGAGTAGAAATGACCCTATAACTCGTGTCACCACACCATATATGGGCATAGCCTCCCTAGGGAGAACACGTGGTTAATGGGGTCAATGACCTAAATTTCCAAAGGTGTTGATGTTGTTGTTGTTGTAAGTGCACGCTCTCAGCGAATGTCAAGGTCGATGTTGTTATTGTTGTTGTAAGTGTACGCTCTCAGCGAATGTTATGAGTTTTCAGAAATAGAAAACAGCATTTGTTGTTGTTTTGGACATGTACATGCTCGAGGTAAATGTTATGATGTCAGGAAACACTATTTGTTGTTGTTGTTGTTGTTGCTCGAGGCGAATGTTATGAGTTTCCAGGTAACCGTTAGATCACATGTTTCCTTCTGAGCCAATCAGCGAGTCGGTTACATATCCTTTCTCAGCCAGTCAGAAGGCTTGCCTACATATTCCGGGGCTCATTGAATTTGTAATCAGAAGTCTTTGAATATGGAACACCTGTGCTGTCAGTCATTAATCAAATTGTTTCCGGGCAAAGTTTAATAATGTCTGATAGGTACTGTCAATCATTAATCAAATTGTTTCCAGGCGAAGTTTAATAATGTCTGACAGGTGATGTCAAGATTGATTGATATGTCACGAAATGGGAATTAATTTGTTGTTTCTAAGGGGAATTATTGATTCGCGAAAGGGGAATTAATTTGATGTTTCTAAGGGGAAGTAGGGGAAGAGATATATTGATTGCGTAATCGAAGGGAGAGAATTCCCGAGAAATTGATTACATAATCGGTAGAACCCTATAAGGAGCTCGTGACGGGAATCCATTTATGGGCATAGAATGACGTAATCAACTAGGACAAATGGATTTCTGAGAAATTGATTACATAATCGGTAGAACCATATCAGAAAGTCATGACGGGAATGCATTTATGGGAATAGAATGACGTAGTCAACTAGGACAAATTGATTTCTGAGAAATTGATTACATAATCGGTAGAACCATATCAGAAGATCATGGCGGAAATTCATTTATGGATATAGAATGACATAATAGACTAAGACAATTGGATTTCTGAGAAATTGATTACATAATCAGTAGAACCCTATCAGAAGGTCATGACGGGAATTCATTTATGGGTATAGAATGACGTAATCGACTAAGACAATTGGATTTCTGAGAAATTGATTACATAATCGGTAGAACCCTATCAGGAGGTCATGACCGGAATCCATTTATTGGCTTAGAAGGACGTAATCAACTAGGACAAATGGATTTCTGAGAAATTGATTACATAATCGGTAGAACCCTATCAGAAGGTCATGACGGGAATTCATTTATGGGCATAGAATGACGTAATCGACTAAGACAAGCAAGTTACTTTCTTAATGTCCCTCCTAAACCCATTTTCCAACTTGAAGTACTTATCTTTTTCACTCACAACTATACTTTACAGCTTTTTGAGTGTCCCAACACCAAGTAATACTTTTCAAAGACCATTTCAGAGCAAGTTACTTTCTTAATGTTCCTCCTAAACCCATTTTGCAACTTGAAGTACTTATCTTTTTCACCCACAACTATACTTTACAGCTTTTGGATACCTCAACACCAAGAAATACTTTTCAAAGACCATTTCAGAGCAAGTTACTTTCTTAATGTGCCTCCTACACCCATTTTGTAACTTGAAGTACTTATCTTTTTCACACACAACTATACTTTACAGCCTTTTGGTTACCTCAACACCAAGAAATACCTTTCAACGACAATTTCAGAGCAAGTTACTTTCTTAATGTACCTCCTAAACCCATTTTCCAACATGAAGTACTTATCTTTTTCACCCACAACTATACTTTACAGCTTTTTGGTTACCTAAACACCAATAAATACCTTTCAAACACCATTACAGAGCACGTTCTTTTCATATTTTCCCTCCTTAACCCATTTTACAACTTGAAGTACTTATATTTTTCAAACACAACTATACATAACAGCTTTTATGATACCTCAACACCAAGAAATACTTTTCAAAGACCATTTCTGAGCAAGTTACTTTCTTAATTTCCATCCTAAACCCATTTTGCAACTTGAAGTACTTATCTTTTTCACCCACAAGTATACTTTACAGCTTTTTGGTTACCTCAACACCAAGAAATACTTTTCAAAGACAATTTCAGAGCAAGTTACTTTCTTAATGTCCCTCCTAAACCCATTTTTCAACTTGAAGTACTTATCTTTTTCACCCATAACTATACTTTACAGCTTTTTGGATACCTCAACACAAAGAAATACTTTTCAAGGACCATTTTAGAGAAAGTTTCTTTCTTAATGCCCCTCCTAAACCCATTTTGCAACTTGAAGTACTTTTTTTTTCACCCACAACTATACTTTACAGCTTTTTGAGTGTCCCAACACCAAGAAATACCTTTCAAGGACCATTTCAGAGCAAGTTACTTTCTTAATGTTCCTCCTAAACCCATTTTGCAACTTGAAGTACTTATCTTTTTCACCCACAACTATACTTTACAGCTTTTTGAATGCTCCAACACCAAGCAATACTTTTCAAATGCATTTCAGAACAAGTTCTTTTCTTAATATGCTTCTTAAACCAATTTTACAAATTATAAATTTTTCCATAGTAGATAGAAAAAGCTATATCATAGCTGTGAATATTTTCTCGAAAGATAAGCAGTTTTATTTCAATTTTAAATTTTCTCAATGAAGTGAAGAAAAGTTCAAGTTCTCTTCTGAATTTTCTCAATGAAAAAGAAATTAGTTTTTATTCAATTCTATTTTTCCAAATAATATAAAAATTTTCCACTTTAGTTCAGGTTTTTCTCAAAGGGATGAAAAATTTAAAATACTGTTTCAAATTTTCTCAACGAAGTGAAGAAATGTTCAAGTTCTCTTCTGAACTTTACCAAAAGAACACACTTCAATTCTAATTTCTCCAAAGAAAATAAAAATCTTCCACTTCAGTTCATTATTTCACAAAGACATAAAGAAATTTAAAGTTCAATTCTAATTTTTCGGTGGAAGATAGAAAAAGTAATCCCCCACCCGACGGACGCCCCCGGTCCTCACAGGTCCCCGGGGCGCCCACAGAACCCGCGACCCCCCCACGGCCACCGACACCCAAGGCCCTCAAAGGCCCCCCGACACACCCAATAGACCAACAAACAAAAATTTCTCTTAGAAATAATATTTTTCATCACTGATAACAACTTTTCTGTTTGAACTAGCAAGTTTTCTACCAAAGATACCAAATATTTTCATAGAAGTAACATTTTTTGATTGTGATAACAACTTTTCTGTCAGAAGTAGCAAGTTTTGCTTAACACTAACAAACATTCTCATCAAAGTAACGATATTTTACTTTAATACTAACATACTTTTACTGAACACACACAAATTTCTCTTAGAAATAATATTTTTCATTAATGATAACACTTTTTCTGTTCGAACTAGCAAGTTTTCTACCAAAGATACCAAATTTTTTCTTAGAAGTAACATTTTTTTATTGTGATAACAACTTTTCTCTCAGAAGTAGCAAGTTTTGCCTAACACTATCAAACCTTCTCATCAAAGTAATGATATTTTACCTTAATACTAACATACTTTTACTGAACAAACAAAAATTTCTCTTAGAAATAATATTTTTCATCAATGATAACACTTTTTCTGTTCGAACTAGCAAGTTTTCTAGCAAAGATACCAAATTTTTTCTCAGAAGTAACAATTTTTTATTGTGATAACAACTTTTCTGTCAGAAGTAGAAAGTTTTGCTTAACACTAACAAACATTCTCATCAAAGTAACGATATTTTACTTTAATACTAACATACTTTTACTGAACACACAGAAATTTCTCTTAGAAATAATATTTTTTGTCAGTGATAACACTTTTCTGTTCGAACTAGCAAGTTTTCTACCAAAGATACCAAATTTTTTCGTAGACGTAACATTTTTTTATTATGATAACAACTTTTTTGTCAGAAGTAGCAAGTTTTGCTTAACACAAACAAAAATTCTCATCAAAGAAACAACATTTTACCCTAGTACTAACATACATTTACTGAACACACAGAAATTTTTCTCAGAAATAATATTTTTCGTCAGTGATAACACTTTTTCTGTTCGAACTAGCAAGTTTTCTAGCAATGATACCAAATATTTTCTTAGAAGTAAAATTTTTTGATTGTGAAAACAAATTTTCTGTCAGAAGTAGCAAGTTTTGCTTAACACTAACAAACATTCTCATCAAAGTAATGATATTTTACTTTAATACTAACATACTTTTACTGAACAAACAAAAATTTCTCTTAGAAATAATATTTTTCATCAATGATAACACTTTTTCTGTTCGAACTAGCAAGTTTTCTAGCAAAGATACCAAATTTTTTCATAGAAGTAACATTTTTTGATTGTGATAACAACTTTTCTGTCAGAATTAGCAAGTTTTGCATAACACTAACAAACATTCTCATCAAAGTAACGATATTTTACTTTAATACTAACATACTTTTACTGAACACACACAAATTTTTCTCAGAAATAATATTTTTCGTCACTGATAACACTTTTTCTGTTCGAACTAGCAAGTTTTCTAGCAAAGGTACCAAATTTTTTCTTAGAAGTAACATTTTTTTATTGTGATAACAACTTTTCTGTCAGAAGTAGCAAGTTTTGCTTAACACTAACCAACACTCACATCAAAGTAAAAACATTTTAACCTAAGAGTAACATACTTTTACTGAACAAACAAAAATTTCTCATACAAATAATATTTTTCGTCACTTATAAGACTTTTTCTGTTCGAACTAGCAAGTTTTCAAGCAAAGATACCAAATTTTTACTTAGAAGTAATATTTTTTGATTGTGATAACAACTTTTCAGTCAGAAGTAGCAAGTTTTGCTTAGTACTAACAAACATTCTCATCAAAGTAAAGATATTTTACTTTAATACTAACATGCTTTTAGTGAACACACACAAATTTTTCTTAGAAATAATATTTTTCGTCAATGATAACACTTTTTCTGTTCGAACTAGCAAGTTTTCTAGCAAAGATACCAAATTTTTTCTTAGAAGTAACATTTTTTTATTGTGATAACAACTTTTCAGTCAGAAGTAGCAAGTTTTTCTTAACACAAACAAACCTTCTCATCAAAGTAACGATATTTTACCTTAATACTAACATACTTTTACTGAACAAACAAAAATTTCTCTTAGAAATAATATTTTTCATCACTGGTAACACTTTTCTGTTCAAACTATCAAGTTTTCTACCAAAGATACCAAATATTTTCATAGAAGTAACATTTTTGATTGTGATAACAACTTTCCTGTCAGAAGTAGCAAGTTTTGCTTAACACTAACAAACATTCTCATCAAAGTAATGATATTTTACTTTAATACTAACATACTTTTACTGAACACACAGAAATTTCTCTTAGAAATAATATTTTTCGTCAGTGATAACACTTTTTCTGTTCGAATTAGCAAGTTTTCTACCAAAGATACCAAATTTTTTCATAGAAGTAACATTTTTTGATTGTGATAACAACTTTTCTGTCAGAAGTAGCAAGTTTTGCATAACACTAACAAACATTCTCATCAAAGTAACGATATTTTACCTTAACACTAACAAACTTTTACTGAACACACACAAATTTCTCTTAGAAATAATATTTTTCGTCAGTGATAACACTTTTTCTGTTCAAACTAGCAAATTTTCTGCCAAAGATACCAAATTTTTTCTTGGAAGTAACATTTTTTGATTGTGATAACAACTTTTCTGTCAGAAGTAGCAAGTTTTGCTTAACACTAACAAACCTTCTCATCAAAGTAATAATATTTTACCTTAATACTAACATACTTTTACTGAACAAACAAAAATTTCTCTTAGAAATAATATTTTTCGTCAGTGATAGCACTTTTTCTGTTCGAACTAGCTAGGTTTCTACCAAAGATACCAAATTTTTTCTTAGAAGTAACATTTTTTTTTACTGTGATAACAACTTTTCTGTCAGAAGTAGCAAGTTTTGCTTAACACTAACAAACCTTCACATCAAAGTAATGACATTTTAGTTGAATACTAACTTACTTTTACTGAACAAACACAAATTTATCTTAGAAATAATATTTTTCGTCAATGATAACACTTTTTCTATTCGAACTAGCAAGTTTTCTAGCAAAGATACCAAATTTGTTCTTAGAAGTAACATTTTTCATTGTAATAGCAAATTTTCTTTCAGAAGTAGCAAGTTTTGCTTAACACTAACAAAAATTCTCATCAAAGTAATGATATTTTACCTTAATACTAACATACTTTTACTGAACACACACAAATTCCTCTTAGAAATAATATTTTTCATCAGTGATAACACTTTTTCTGTTCGAACTAACAAATTTTTCTAACAAAGATACCCAATTTTTTCGTAGAAGTAACATTTTTTTTATTGTGATAACAACTTTTCTGTCAGAAGTATCAAGTCTTGCTTAACACTAACAAACATTCTCATCAAAGTAACGACATTTTACCTTAATACTAACATACTTTTACTGAATACGCACACAAAGTTCTCTTAGAAATAATATTTTTCATTTCTATGTCTGAATCTATTTGCTTACATGTCTGGGTTGGTGTTTGGTTAGGTTAGGTTAGGTTAGCTAAGTTAGGTTAGGTTATCTATTAAACATTTCTCCATTTTTAAGTTTGGTTAGTTTAGGTTAACTTATCATGAGCGCTCATGATAAGCTAACCTAACCTAACTAAAGCATGGTACAAAGTCGACATGGGGGGATTTTCCGGCGAGTATGGATAGGTTAGGTTAGATCATATCAGGTTAGGTTAGGTTAAGTTAGGTTAGGTTAGCCTACGTACGCGCGCGTACGAATTGAATTTATCAAGTATTTTGGCCAATAGGTTGCATCAAGACTGGGCTGGCAATGCGTGTCGAACAGGGAATTTTCAGACATATCTTCAAAAAAGTAGTGAGAACTTCTCCAATGCGTGTCGAACAGGCAATTTTCAGACATATCTTCAAAAAATTAGTGAGAACTAGTTCTTTATCTGGTTCACACTACAATTTTTGAAGATATATCTTCAAAAAATTATCCGTTGATTTTGAATTGAATTTATCAAGTATTTTGGGCAATAGGTTGCATCAAGACTGGGCTGGGTAATTGTAGACAGAGAAAAGCCAAGACAGATAGTCCAAGTAATTGAGAGGCAAACGCTTAAATGGCTGGGGCACGGGTAAATGGAAGGAGTATGAATGACTCTCTCATTGGACACATACTTGTCAGGTTAGTTTTTGGTATCTTTGCTAGAAAACTTGCTAGTTCGAACAGAAAAAGTGTTATCATTGACGAAAAATATTATTTCTAAGAAAAATTTGTGTGTGTTCAGTAAAAGTATGTTAATATTAAAGTAAAATATCGTTACTTTGATGAGAATGTTTGTTAGTGTTAATCAAAACTTGCTACTTCTGACTGAAAAGTTGTTATCAAAATCAAAAAATATTACTTATAAGAAAAAATTTGGTATCTTTGCTAGAAAACTTGCTAGTTCGAACAGAAAAAGTGTTATCATTGATGAAAAATATTATTTCTAAGAGAAATTTTAGTTTGTTCAGTAAAAGTATGTTAGTATTTTGGTAAAATTTTGTTACTTTGATGAGAAGGTTTGTTAGTGTTAAGCAAAACTTGCTACTTCCGACAGAAAAGTTGTTATCACAATCAAAAAATGTTACTTCTAAGAAAAAATTTGGTATCTTTGCTAGAAAACTTGCTAGTTCGAACAGAAAAAGTGTTATCATTGACGAAAAATATTATTTCTGAGAAAAATTTGTGTGTGTTCAGTAAAAGTATGTTATTATTAAGGTAAAATATCGTTACTTTGATGAGAATGTTTGTTAGTGTTATGCAAAACTTGCTACTTCTGACAGAAAAGTTGCTATCACAATCAAAAAATGTTACTTCTATGAAAAAATTTGGTATCTTTGCTAGAAAACTTAATAGTTCGAACAGAAAAAGTGTTATCATTGATGAAAAATATTATTTCTAAGAGAAAGTTTTGTTTGTTCAGTAAAAGTATGCTAGTATTAAAGTAAAATATCCTTACTTTGATGAGAATGTTTGTTAGTGTTAAGCAAAACTTGCTACTTCTGACAGAAAATTTGTTTTCACAATCAAAAAATTTTACTTCTAAGAAAATATTTGGTATCATTGCTAGAAAACTTGCTAGTTCGAACAGAAAAAGTGTTATCACTGACGAAAAATATTATTTTTAAGAGAAATTTGTGTGTGTTCAGTAAAAGTATGTTAGTATTAAGGGTAAAATGTTGTTACTTTGATGAGAATGTTTGTTAGTGTTAAGCAAAACTTGCTACTTCTGACAGAAAAGTTGTTATCATAATAAAAAAATGGTACGTCTACGAAAAAATTTGGTATCTTTGGTAGAAAACTTGCTAGTTCGAACAGAAAAGTGTTATCACTGACGAAAAATATTATTTCTAAGAGAAATTTGTGTGTGTTCAGTAAAAGTATGTTAGTATTAATGTAAAATATCATTACTTTGATGAGAATGTGTGTTAGTGTTAAGCAAAACTTGCTACTTCTGACAGAAAAGTTGTTATCACAATAAAAAAAAGTTAATTCTAAGAAAAAATTTGGTAGCTTTGCTAGAAAACTTGCTAGTTCGAACAGAAAAAGTGTTATCATTGATGAAAAATATTATTTCTAAGAGAAATTTTTGTTTGTTCAGTAAAAGTAAGTTAGTTTTAAGGTAAAAGGTCGTTATGTTGATGAGAAGGTTTGTTTGTGTTAAGCCAAACTTACTACTTCTGACAGAAAAGTTGTTATCACAATCAAAAAATGTTACTTTTAAGAAAAAATTTGGTATCTTTGGTAGAAAACTTGCTAGTTCGAACAGAAAAGTGTTATCACTGATGAAAAATATTGTTTCTAAGAGAAATTTGTGTGTGTTCAGTAAAAGTATGTTAGTATTAAAGTAAAATATCGTTACTCTGATGAGAAGGTTTATTGGTGTTAAGCAAAACTTGCTACTTCTGACAGAAAAGTTGTTATCACAATCAAAAAATGTTACTTCTAAGAAAATATTTGGTATCTTTGGTAGAAAACTTGCTAGTTCGAACAGAAAAGTGATATCAGTGATGAAAAATATTATTTCTAAGAGAAATTTTTGTTTGTTGGTCTTTTGGGTGTGTCGGGGGGCCTTTGGGGGCCTTTGGGTTCGGTGTCCTTTGGGGGGCCTGGGGTCCTTTGGGAGCCCAGGGGACCTTTGAGGACCGGGGGCGTCCTTCGGGTTGGGGGTTACTTTTTCTATCTTCCACCGAAAAATTAGAATTGAACTTTAAATTTCTTTATGTCTTTGTGAAATAAAGAACTGAAGTGGAAGATTGTTGGTTTCTCTGGAGAAATTAGAATTGAAGTGTGTTCTTTTGGTAAAGTTCAGAAGAGAACTTGAACTTTTCTTCACTTCGTTGAGAAAATTTGAAACAGTATTTTAAATTTTTCATCCCTTTGAGAAAAATCTGAACTAAAGTGGAAAATTTTATATTATTTGGAAAAATAGAATTGAATAAAAACTAATTTCTTTTTCATTGAAAAATTCAGAAGAGAACTTGAACTTTTCTTCACTTCATTGAGAAAATTTAAAATTGAAATAGAACTGCTTATCTTTCGAGAAAATATTCACAGCTATGATATAGCTTTTTCTATCTACTATGGAGAAATTTAGAATTTGTAAAATTGGTTTAAGAAGCATATTAAGAAAAGAACTTGTTCTGAAATGCCTTTGAAAAGTATTGCTTTGTGCTGGAGCATTCAAAAAGCTGTAAAGTATAGTTGTGGGTGAAAAAGATAAGTACTTCAAGTTGCAAAATGGGTTTAGGAGGAACATTAAGAAAGTAACTTGCTCTGAAATTATCTTTGAAAAGTATTTCTTGGTGTTGGGTCAAACAAAAAGCTGTAAAGTATAGTTGTTGGTGAAAAAGATAACTACTTCAAGTTGCAAAATAGGTTTAGGAGGGACATTAAGAAAGTAACTTGCTCTGAAATGGTCTTTGAAAAGTATTTCTTGGTGTTGAGTCATCCAAAAAGCTGTAAAGTATAGTTGTGGGTGAAAAAGATAAGTACTACAAGGTGCAAAATGGGTTTAGGAGGGCCAATAAGAAAGAAACTTGCTCTTAAAAGGTCTATGAAAAGTATTTCTTGGTGTTGAGGTATCAAAAAAGCTGTAAAGTATAGTTGTGGGTGAAAAAGATAAGTACTTCAAGTTCGAAAATGGGTTTAGGACGTACATTAAGAAAGTAACGTGCTCTGAAAACGTCTTTGAAAAGTATTTCTTGGTGTTGAGGTATCCAAGAAGCTGTAAAGTATAGTTGTGTGTGAAAAAGATAAGTACTTCAAGTTGCAAAATGGGTTTAGGAGGAACATTAAGAAAGTAACTTGCTCTGAAATGGTCTTTGAAAAGTATTTCTTGGTGTTTAGGTATCCAAAAAGCTGTAAAGTATAGTTGTGGGTGAAAAGATAAGTACTTCAAGTTGGAAAATGGGTTTAGGAGGGACATTAAGAAAGTAACTTGCTCTGAAATGGTCTTTGAAAGGTATTTCTTGGTGTTGAGGTATCCAAAAAGCTGTAAAGTATAGTTGTGGGTGAAAAAGATAAGTACTTCAAGTTGCAAAATGGGTTTAGGAGGAACATTAAAAAAGTAACTTGCTCTGAAATGGTCTTTGAAAAGTATTTCTTGGTGTTGAGGTATCCAAAAGCTGTGAAGTATAGTTGTGGGTGTAAAAGATAAGTACTTCAAGTTGCAAAATGGGTTTAGGAGGAACATTAAGAAAGTAACTTGCTCTGAAATGGTCTTTGAAAAGTATTTCTTGGTGTTGGGATACCCAAAAAGCTGTAAAGTATAGTTGTGAGTGAAAAAGATAAGTACTTCAAGTTGGAAAATGGGTTTAGGAGGGACATTAAGAAAGTAACTTGCTTGTCTTAGTCGATTACGTCATTCTATGCCCATAAATGGATTCCGGTCATGACCTCCTGATAGGGTTCTACCGATTATGTAATCAATTTCTCAGAAATCCAATTGTCTTAGTCGATTACGTCATTTTATACCCATAAATGAATTTCCGTCATGACCTTCTGATAGGGTTTTACCGATTATGTAATCAATTTCTCAGAAATGCAATTGTCTTAGTCGATTACGTCATTCTATACCCATAAATGAATTCCCGTCCTGACCTTCTGATAGGGTTCTACCGATTATGTAATCAATTTCTCAGAAATCCATTGTCCTAGTTGATTACGTCATTCTATGCCCATAAATGGATTCCCGTCATGACCTTCTGATAGGGTTCTACCGATTATGTAATCAATTTCTCAGAAATCCATTTGTCCTAGTTGATTACGTCATTCTATGCCCATAAATGGATTCCCGTCACGAGCTCCTCATAGGGTTCTACCGATTATGTAATCAATTTCTCGGGAATTCTCTCCCTTCGATTACGCAATCAATATATCTCTTCCCCACCTTCCCCTTAGAAACATCAAATTAATTCCCCTTTCGCGAATCAATAACTCCCCTTAGAAACAACAAATTAATTCCCATTTCGTGACATATCAATCAATCTTGACATCACCTGTCAGACATTATTAAACTTCGCCTGGAAACAATTTGATTAATGATTGACAGTACCTATCAGACATTATTAAACTTTGCCCGGAAACAATTTGATTAATGACTGACAGCACAGGTGTTCCATATTCTAAGACTTCTGATTACCAATTCAATGAGCCCCGGAATATGTAGGCAAGCCTTCTGACTGGCTGAGAAAGGATATGTAACCGACTCGCTGATTGGCTGAGAAGGAAACATGTGATCTAACGGTTACCTGGAAACTCATAACATTCGCCTAGAGCAACAACAACAACAAATAGTGTTTTCTGACATCATAACATTTACCTCGAGCATGTACATGTCCAAAACAACAACAAATGCTGTTTTCTATTTCTGGAAACTCATAACATTCGCTGAGAGCGTGCACTTACAACAACAAAAACAACATTGACCTTGACATTCGCTGAGAGCGTGCACTTACATCAACAACAACATCGACACCTTTGGAAATTTAGGTCATTGACCTCATTAACCACGTGTTCTCCCTAGGGAGGCTATGCACATATTTGGTGTGGTGACACGAGTTATAGGGTCATTTCTACTTATGTGTGTGTTTTTGTGTTTTTTTGTATGTGTATTTCTGGGTTTTTGTTTTTTGTGTTTGTTTTTGTGTTGGGTTGTTTGTTTGTGTGTTTTTGTGTGCGGGCTTTTGTTTGTGTATTTGCGTGTGTGTGTGTGTGTGTGTGTTTTTGTCTCTTTGTGTGTGTGTGTGTTTTTGTCTCTTTGTGTGTGTGTTTTTATTTTTGTGTGTTTGTGTGTGTATTTTGTGTGTGTTTGTTTTTTGTGTCTGTGTGTTTTTTTTTTAGACTTTTTTTTTTTTCTGGTGTGTTTTTGAGTGTGTTTGTTTTGGTTCGAAAAATAAACTATTTCCGTAAAATATAAACTAATAAAGGTTTTTGATCGTAAAATCTAGTTTTTTGTAAGATAATTATAGAAAATATATTTCTCTGGCCTAAGTTTGTAGCTTTAGTTAGAAAAAAAATCCTGTTTTTGTTTGTAAATTAACTGTTTCTGTAAAACTTGAACTAATTAAGGTTTTGACAGTAACATGTAGTTTTTGTAAAAAAACTATTGAAAATACATTTCGTTGGCTTAAATGTGAAACTTTGGTTAGAAAAAAAAATCCTGTTTTGGTTCGAAAAAAAAACTATTCCCGTAAAATCTGAACTAATAAAGGTTTTGACCGTAAAGTCTAGTTTTTTGTAAGAAAATTATGGAAAATATATTTCTTTGTCTCAAATGGGAAACTTTGGTTAGAAAACCAGTTTTGGTTCGAAAATAAACTATTTCTGTAAAATCTGAACTAATAAAGGTTTTTGACCGTAAAATCTAGTTTTTTGTAAAATAGTTATGGAAAATACATTTCTCTGGCCCAAATGTGAAACTTTGGTTAGAAAAAAAATCTCGTTTTGATTTGAAAATAAACTGTTTCCGTAAAATCGGAACTAATAAAGGTTATGACCGTAAACTCTAGTTTTTAGTAAGAAAATTATTAAATATACATTTCTCTGGCTCTAATGTGAAAGTTTGCGTAAAATCTGAACTAATACAGGTTTTGACCGTAAACTCTAGTTTTTTGATCAGAGTGTTCTCAATCTTTTTAGGATGTATGGAGCGAGTGGGACCTCGCGCTTGAGGAGGAGCTTCTTTTGTGTAATACAAGCATAGATGAAAGTGATGAAGTAAAGAAAATCTAATTTATGTCTGATGATAGTGAAGAAGTAATGGAAATTCATTATACATCGCTTGGATTATATTACATATGAGATGTTCTTATGAGGAGGGGGCCTTCTGAAAGAATGGACATTGAAGATGATGGTTGGTTTTCTGATTATCGTCTTTTTACAAGATAACGTTAAGATTTATTTTAAGGGATGCCCCTTTTGAACAATGTAACGGTAAATGATGAATAGGGGGTTGAGATTGAATGTATACCACCCCCTCTGGTAGATATAATGGTACTGGAGTATGGTGACGATGATATTCAGATAATTGAACCGAACATTGTTTATTTAAAAAGCATTGTAAATATTGATATTTCAAAAGAATAAAGATTAGAAGAGTGAATTATTTTTGTTATCTTTGATAGAAAACTTGGCTGTGGACTGATAATACTCTATAGAGTGATCTAATCAAATTCAACTATTCATGCACAGAAGTGTCTGATGATATCCTTACTATATATATATCTTGTATGAGAAAGTTAAAATAGTACAAACAAATTTATTGTATGATTACAATATAAAACTCATTATACATATCAATATTTAGATCTATCGCTAAATCCTATATGGCAACTCTTCCACCGCGGTTTTCGTTGTTTATAATCCTTTCCGTAGAATTACCTCTTATGTTGTCTCTTAAAGGACCACTTTTTCTCTTCGCTTAAAACATATTCATCTTAATATTCAGAGTTATATCTTGCTTTATACACATTTATCATTGGGGTTTCACTACTGTCTTTTACACTATAGAGAAAGTCCTCTTTTCCCAGTCTCTTCTTTTGATCTTCCTTTTCTTTCATATCAAACCTTCTTTTATGTGAGCTTACTTGCAATCGGTATAAATTTCTCTCCTTATCACATATAATTTTTCTTCTCACTTCCTCCAGATTCTTCTCATCTATCTCTGCCTCTATGCTGTCTAAAAATGCAGTAGGTTCATGAGAATGTTCAAAATAATGAAAATGTCCTTTACAAATAGAAAAGTTGCAATAAAAGGATATTTCTAACTCAACTTGTTCACTCATGCAATCACACCGCTAACTAAAAACCTAGTGAATTCTATTCAGAGACTAATAAAAACTATAGTAAAATCCTCTCCTTATATTATCTGCAATCCCCTCTCGCTAATATTTCCGGCTCTCTGATTGGCTTAAAAGGAGAAACGTGATCATGTTTCCCGTTATCGAATCAATAAAATTCCCCCACCGATTATGTAAATCCATTTCTCAGAAATCCACTTGTCCTAGTCGATTACGCAATCAATTTCTTGAAAATCCTCTCCCCTTCGATTAGGCAATCAATTTCTTGGAAATTCACTTGTCCTAGTCGATTACGCAATCAATTTCTTGGAAATCCTCTCCCCACCGATTACGCAATCAATTTATCAGAAATTCACTTCCCCTAGATCAATACATTCCACACTGATTATGTAAATCACCCCTCGTGTCATTACACTTGGTCAAAGAACAACAACAGATCAATCGATCTTGACCCCATTAGACATTAATAAACCATGAAAATACATCAAAGTGAGAAAAATCATGTTTTTTTATTCTAAGTAACAAAAACCATAAAAACATGCATAAATTATGTACTGTTTGTGCTTGTCCTAGTCGAGTCCTGGATCAAAACATTCCCCCATCGATTATGTAAATCAAGTTCTCGGAAATTCATTTCCGCCTCGAGTCCTAGATCAATACATCTCTCCCCACCGTCAATGCGCATGTGCAAAATTCACCCCAGGAGTCATTACATCTGGCCAAACAACAACAAATAAATCGACCTTGGCATCATCCATTAGACATTAATAAACCACGAAAATACATCAAAGTGAGAAAAATCCAATTTTTTTATTCTCAGTGACAAAAACTATAAAAACATGCGTAAATTATGTACTGTTTGTACTTGTCCTAGTCGATTCCTGGATCGAAACATTCCCCCTTCGATTACGCAATCAATTTCTCGGAAATTCACTTCCCCCTCAAGTCCTAGATCAATACATCTCTCCCCACCGTTAATGCGCATGTGCAAACTTTACCCCAGGAGTCATTACACCTGGCCAAACAACAAAAAATAAATCAACCTTGACCCCATTAGACATTAATAAACCATGAAAATACATCAAAGTGAGAAAAATCTTGTGTTTTCATTCTCAGTGACAAAAACCATAAAAACATGCATAAATTATGTCCCGTCAGCGTTAGACCCAATTATATATGGCAGCAGAGGTGCCCCGTCAGAATTCTATGCCCATATATGGTGCCCCGTCACGAGTTATTGGGGCCGTTCTACTTTTATCTACCTTATTTCTAAAAATAAATTTCTTTTTTTTTAACAATATCCCTATTCATACGATTCTCCATCCATTAATTTACGGTACAAGGAGCAACTTTTAAACTTGAATCGAACAGAAATTATTCCGTATATTAATGGGGACTGTCCCCTCCTCGACTCTAATGCCAAGGCTAAACCAAGAGTTGATGTGGGAGCCGGCCTCTTAAAACCCCATGCTCTTAAGCCCCTATGTTAAATTAAATGCATCAATAATTGTAGACTGCTTAGTAGCCCCCTGCTTCCGCAATTTTTCTGCTTAAAAATTAAAATGTTGGATTGCAATTAAAATTTTCAAAAAATCTGAATATATTATAAAAATACGTGATGAAAATGGTTTTGTTGAATAGGTCCTTGATAATATTTTTACTAAAGAATTTTGAGTTGACGAAGAGGGCTATTATGTTCATATGGATGGAAATGCTATGTGACTTCTGTTTGCCTAGGTGACTTAGGCTTATGCCATCATATTTTCTGCAAGGTTCTCTCACGTTCAACTAGATTATACACATATGTTAAAATATAGTGAAATATTAGAGTCAATATAAACAGAAAATGAAAAATATTACCATTTAAAAATGCTGAAAACAAAGTTCCTGTTAGCATTTGCCAGCAGCGAACCCCCTTCCCCTTCCAAATAAGTTTTCTGGAGAGGCTCGTGATAACCGTCCCTGCCTTTTCTACCTCTGTGCAGGTGGCTATGTGAATGAAATGTTTTGTGCCACATTGAGAAATATCGTAGTAATATTAGGGGTACAAAGAACTCAAAGACATCCGTAGATACCCAGTGAAAAAAAGAGTGCAATGCTGAGTCCCCTTAGGCTATTCCCTGTTATCTACGTTAAGAAAGACAATATTGTACCCGTGCTTTGGTGTAATGCAAAGGGTAGGCCTATTCCGCTGTTGAATTATACGTTTTTTCAGGTTATGCTATAATTAATGTTTTCTTTTATTTTTTGAAGTTTTGGGTGATATTATGGAGTTCAGGTTTGGGTGAATAAAAAAAAAATCAATAAGAATATTAAGGCTGGACGGTAAAACTAAAAATTAGCTATGCAAAAGAGATTTTACTGTGAAAAAGTGGGGCGGTCATCTTTTGATGAATAAAAACGGGTTTAGAAGGCGGTCCTTAACTTGACTCTTCAAAATTTGAATAGCAGGGTTTCAAGCTCTCCCCTGATTTTAAAAGACAAAATAGCAAAAAATGTAAAAATCGGACAGATATGTAGAATTTTGTTTCCCTCTCATCATTAGCCTTTAGAAATTGATAAAAGACTAGAAATTTAAAAAAGAAGAAGAAGAATCAATTATAGAAAAACGTAAGGACCTTTGATAAAACATTGGCAGGATAGAATACCCTTATTTAGCAAGGGCACCGGCAGAAAATTTTCCAGGGGGCCAGACGCCAAAATAGCAGTGGTGGTTGGGGGATATTTCAGGATATTTATTTTTGTAGGAATAAGTTTATTTTTAAATACTTTTAGTGAAAAACTCTCAAATAAAAAGAGAAATTAAATTGCATGCAAAATGAAACAAAATACAGTAATTTTAAACAACAAGGATTCGTGGCAAAGGGATCGCTTTATTTAATCAATACTAATACTACTACTAACAACTCACAACAGCACCAAGCCACCTGAGGCCAACACAGCTATGCACGCTCCTCCTCCACCCCAATCTATTCAAAGCCTCCCTTTTTACACCCGCCCACGAAGTTCCCGTTTCCTTTAAATCTTTCTTTATGAAGTCCTCCCACCCCAGACGGGGACGACCTGCATTCCGTTTAGCCCTAGATGGTTGGCTGAAAAGAACAATCTTCAGCGATCTGTCATCGTTCATCCGCACAACGTGCCCTAGCCACCTCTACCTTTCATTCATTATAGCCCTAGAGAGAGGTACTGAAGCTCATTATTTGTATAGCCTATTGTTTGATATATGGTCAGTTAGCTGGGTACCCAGAACAATCCTTAAGAAATTTCTCTGGAAAACATCTAGCAAATCTTCATCCGCTTTTTGGAGCGCCCATGCTTTAGAGCCATATTTGACCACTGTCATCACTGTAGCTTCTAATATTATAATCTTGGTTTGCAGACTTATCTTCTTATTCTTCCAGACTTTTTTAACTGTGAAAAAACATCCTGAGCCTTGGCTATTCTATTTTTGATATCTTCACTGCTCCCACCATCTTTACCAATAATACTACCAAGGTAAGTGAAGCTGCCCACCTGATCAATCTTTTCATGACCTAAAGTCACCTTTTCATCTTCACTTATTCCTAGCCTTAGTGACAGTAGAGTTGCATTATTGAGTCGTGACAGTACAAAATTCGGTTATCAAAAGAACGTATCTCCTATCAGTACACCAAATAAGGGCATAGCCTCCCTAGGGAGAAAGATTACGTAATGGGGTCAATGACCTCTTTTTCCAAGATCGATTTATTTGATGTTTCTATGTGTAATAGCTCCGGGGTGAAGGTTGCACATGCGCATTGAATTCTAACGGGAACAATGTTATTGATCTGGGACTCGAGGGGAAGTGAATTTCCGAGAACTTGATTTACGTAATCGCTGGGGGAAATTATTGATTCACGAGCGTGGGGAATTAAGAAATAAACATGGCTTCATTGTTGTTTTGCTAGCTTAACCTGAGAAATAGCACCTGTGAACTTGATTTACATAATCGCTAGGGGAAATTAATGATTCAGGAAGGGGATAATTAAGAAACATTAAGGCTTCTTTAATCTTAGGTCTGTGGGATAAACGTTCATTAGGTCAGAGAGAAAAATAAATATTCTATTTTTAAATAGGGCTTCAATGATCTTTAGTGTCATTAATTATAATTGACGAAGGGGAGAATTAAGAAACATTAAGGCTTCTTTAATCTTAGTTATGAGGGATAAACGTTCTTTAGGTCAGAGAGAAAAATTAATATACTATTTTTAAATACGGCTTCACGAAGGGGGAATTAAGAAACATTAAGGCTTCTTTAATCTTAGGTCTGAGGGATAAACGTTCTTTAGGTCAGAGAGAAAAATTAATATTCTATTTTTAAATAGGGCTTCATTGATCTTTAGTGTCATGAATTATAAATGACATCACTTGTTATCTTGGAATTATGTGGAAGTCTAAAGAGATAGAAATTCTATTTTTAAATACGGTTTCACGGAGCTTTAAGTCGGAGAGATAAATTGATATTCTAACGAAACCATAATAGTTTAGCTAGGAAAATTTATGAGATGAAGAGATTAACGTAGGAAAGGGTTTCCTAGAAATTTGAAATGTGAAAGCACTGAGATGCCAAACAAAAGGAACACGATGAAATTACTTTTAGGGATTATTTGGGCGAAACGGTTTTAGACAGCTTATGGAATTATTTTGGCGAAACCGTTAGAGACGTTGATTTAAAAGATGATTTAAAAGATGATTTTTGAGTGTGGTCGTTATAATACACAAGTTCCATTGAACAGTGTTTTGAGGTCCCCTACCCCAACCCCAAAGGGTTACAATCCCCCCCCCCAACCCCGAAGGAAGTCCCCGGTACTCAAATGTTCCCAGGGCTCCCACCCGACCCCCAGACCCTCAAAGGCCCACCCCAGGCCCCCCAAAGGCACATCGAGCTCCCAAAAGACCACCGGGGTCCCAAAGGCCTTCACCCGGTCACCAAATGTCCCCCAGGCTCTCAATCGGCCTCCAGGACCCCCGAAGGCCCTCCACCGGCCCCCAAAGGTCCCACAGGCTCCCAAAGGGCCCCCCACCCTCCCTTCCCTCTCCCTCTCCTCCCCACTCCTCACCGTCATCTCCCCCTCCCCTTCTCCCCTCCCCTCCCCCTCCCCTCCTCCCCTCCCCTCCCCTCCCCCTACCCCATTTTTTTAATATTTTTTTTGCATTGAGTCACAGAAGGGACAACCTCCCCCATGGGTCCCCCCAACACCCTCCCCCGGCCCCCCCAAGAGTCCCCGCGCCAATTTTTTTATAATTTTGTATTGATTTATTATATATTTTATGAACAAGTTCCATTCATAATGTCATTCCTAAACCCATTTTCCAACCTCAAAGAGTCCCCACCCCAATTTGTAAATACTTTCTTGAAATTTTTTAGCATGGTATTTTTTAACTTTTTACGTTCCGACCTTTCTCAAAGAGTCAAATTTAAAGTTCTATTCCAAATATTTTCTCGGAACAAGAAAAGTCCCAAGACATAAAAAATTTAAAGTTCACTTCTAAATTTTTCCATAGAAGATAGGAAAAGTTATAGTATGATTGTGATTATTTTCTATGAAGATAAAAAATTTCACTTTAATTCTAAATTTTCTTAAATTCAGTTCTAACCATTCTCAAAGAGATGAAAAAATTTAAAGTTCTGTTCCAAATATCTCCCCGGAAGAAGAAAAGTTCAACTTCGATTCTGAATTTTCTCAATGAAAATGAAATAAGTTATTGATCAATTCTATTTCCCCAAAACAATATAAAATTTTCCACTTCAATTCAGATTTTTCTCAAAGAGATGAAAAAATTTAAAATATTGTTCCAAATTTTTCTTAGAAGATAGAAAAGTTCAAGTTCTCTTCTGAACTTTACCAAAGAACACACTTCAATTCTAATTTCTCCAGAGAAAACAAAAATCTTCCACTTCAGTTCTTTATTTCACAATGACATAAAGAAATTTAAAGTTCAATTCTAAATTTTTCGGTGGACGATAGAAAAAGTAATACCATACTTGTGAATATTTTCACGGAAGATAAAAAGATCTAGTTCAATTTAAAATTTTCTCAACGATGTCAAGGAAAGTTCAAGTTCTCTTCTGAACTTTACCAAAGAACACACTTCAATTCTAATTTCTCCAGAGAAAACAAAAAGCTGCCACTTCAGTTCTTTATTTCACAAGGACATAAAGAAACTTAAAGTTCAATTCTAATTTTTCGGTGGGAGTTAGAAAAATAATACCATACTTGTGAGACTAAAAATGAAGATATTTATGCAGAGTTTCAACTAGCTATGGCTAAGTTTGCTAAAGACAAGCTATTTTCTTGCAAAAACACACAAAATCAGAAAAAATGTTCAATGTTCCTTTAGTACCTACGCAATTAGGCTAAAAATGAAGATATTTATGCAGAGTTTCAACTAGCTATGACTAAGTTTGCTAAAGACAAGCTATTTTCGTGCGAAAACACACAAAATAAGAAAAAATGTTCAATGTTCCTTTAGTACCTATGCAATTAGGCTTAAATGAAGATATTTCTGCAGAGTTTCAACTACCTATGGCTAAGTTTGCTAAAGACAAGCTATTTTCTTGCTAAACCACACAAAATCAGAAGAAAAATGTTCAATGTTCCTTTAGTACCTACGCAATTAGTCTTAAATGAATATATTTATGCTGATTTTCAACTAGCTATGGATAATTTTAATAAAGAGAAGATATTTTCGTGTTAAAACACAAAAAATCAGAAAAAATGTACAATGTTCCCTTAGTACCTATACAATTAGACTAAAAATGAATATATTTATACACAGTTTCAAGTAGCTATGGATAAGTTTGCTAAAGACAAGCTATTTTCGTCCAAAAACACACAAAATAAGAAAAAATTTTCAATGTTCCTTTAGTACCTATGCAATTAGGCTTAAATGAAGATATTTATTCAGAGTTTCATCTAGCTATTGCTATGATTGCTAAAGACAAGCTATTTTCTTTCTATAACACACAAAATCAGATCTAAAATGATCAATGATCCTATAGAACCTACGCAATTAGGCTTAAATTAAGATATTTATGCAGAGTTTCAACTATCTATGGCTAAGTTTGCTAAGGACAAGCTATTTTCTTGCGAAAACACACAAAATCATAAAAAATGTTAAATGTTAATTTAGTACCTACTCAATTAGTCTTAAATGAAGATATTTATGCAGAGTTTCAACTAACTATGGCTAAGTTTTCTAAAGACAAGCTATTTTCTTGCGAAAACACACAAAATCAGAAAAAATGTTCAATGTTCCTTTAGTACCTACGCAATTAGACTAAAAATGAAGATATTTATGCAGAGTTTCAACTAGCTATGGCTAAGTTTGCTAAAGACAAGCTATTTTCTTGCGAAAACATACAAAATCAGAAAAAATGTTCAGTGTTCCTTTAGTACATACACAATTAGGCTAAAAATGAAGATATTTATGCATAGTTTCAACTAGCTATGGCTAAGTTTGCTAAAGACAAGCTATTTTCTTGCAAAACACACAAAATCTGAAAAAATGTTCAATGTTCCTTTAGTACCTACGCAATTAGGCTGAAATGAAGATATTTATGCAGAGTTTCAACTATATATGGCTAAGTTTGCTAAAGAAAAGCTATTTTCTTGCAAAAACAAACAAAATAATAAAAAATGTTAACTCTTAATATAGAAAAGAATCTCAATTTAAAAAAATAAGTACATTAATAAGAGTTTCAACTAGCTATGGCTAACTTTGCTAAAGACAAGCTATTTTCTCGCGAAAACACACACAAAAACACAAAAAATGTTCAATGTTCCTTTAGTACCTACGCAATTAGGCTAAAAATGAAGATATTTATGCAGAGTTTCAACTAGCTATGGCTAAGTTTGCTAAAGACAAGCTATTTTCTTGCGAAAACACACAAAATCAGAAAAAATGTTCAATGTTCCTTTAGTACCTACGCAATTAGACTAAAAATGAAGATATTTATGCAGAGTTTCAACTAGCTCTGGCTAAGTTTGCTAAGGACAAGCTATTTTCGTGCGAAAACACACAAAATCAGAAAAAATGTTCAATGTTCATTTAGTACCTACGCAATTAGGCTTAAATGAAGATATTGATGCAGAGTTTCAACTACCTATGGCTAAGTTTGCTAAAGACAATCTATTTTCTTGCAAAAACACACAAAATCAGAAGTAAAATGTTCAATGTTCCTCTAGTAACTACGCAATTAGGATTAAATGAAGATATTTATGCAGAGTTTCAAATATCTATGGCTAAGTTTTCTAAAGACAAGCTATATTCTTGAGAAAACACACAAAATCAGAAAAAATGTTCAATGTTCCTGTAGTACCTATGTATCTAGACTTAATCAGAAGTTATTAATAAATAGATTTGAGGATCGATGGATATTTTTGCTGAATAATAGCTATTTTCTTGCGAAGACACAATTCCTCAGAAAAAATGTGAAATGCTCCGTTATTCACCAGGTCCCTAGGCTAAAATAGTAGAACTGTATGCGTAGTGTAAACTCGAGACGGATAATTTTAAGAATTACATGATATATTCTTCATCAAACAAAACAAATAATACTTCATTTGATAAATGTTCCTGTAGTACATACGCAAATAGGCTTAAATGAAGATATTTATGCAGAGTTTCAACTAACTATGGCTAAGTTTGCTAAAGACAAGTAATTTTCTTGCGAAAACACACAAAATCAGAAAAAATGTTCAATGTTCCTTTAGTACCTACGCAATTAGGCTTAAATTAAGATATTTATGCAGAGTTTAAACAAGCAATTGTTAAGTTTGCTAAAGAAAAGCTATTTTATTGCGAAAACACAAACAAAATCAGAAAAAATGTTCAATGTTCCTTTAGTACCTACGCAATTAGACTAAAAATGAAGATATTTATGCAGAGTTTCAACTAGCATTGGCTAAGTTTGCTAAAGACAAGCTATTTTCTTGCGAAAACACACAACATCAGAAAAAATGTTCAGTTTTCCATTTAGTACATACACAATTAGGCTAAAAATGAAGATATTTATGCACAGTTTCAACTAGCTATGGATAAGTTTGCTAAAGACAAGCTATTTTATAGCTAAAACACAAATAATCAGAAAAAATTTACATTGTTCATTTAGGAACTACACAATTATGTAGAAATGAAGATATGTATGCTGAGTTTCAATTCACTATGGTTAAGTTTGCTAAAGAAGGGCTCTTCTAATGCGAAAACATAAAAAATCAGAAGTAAAAAGATAAAATTTACGTTAGTAACTACACACTTAGGCTTAAATGAAGATATTTATTCAGAGTTTCAACTATCTATGACTAAGTTTGCTAAATACACTCTATTTTCTTGCGAAAACACACACAAAATCAGAAAAAATGTTCAATGATCCTTTAGTACCTACGCAATTAGACTAAAAATGAAGATATTTATGTAGAGTTTCAACTAGCTATGGCTAAGTTTGCTAAAGACAAGCTATTTTCTTGCGAAAACATACAAAATCAGAAAAAATGTTCAGTTTTCCTTTAGTACATACACAATTAGGCTAAAAATGAAGATATTTATGCACAGTTTCAACTAGCTATGGCTAAGTTTGCTAAAGACAAGCTATTTTCTTGCGAAAACCAACAAAATCTGAAAACATGGTCTATGTTCCTTTGGTAAATAAGCAATTAGGCTGAAATGAAGATATTTATGCAGGGTTTCAACTACATATGGCTAAGTTTGCTAAAGAAAAGCTATTTTCTTGCGAAAACACACAAAATCAGAAAAAATGTTCAATGTTCCTTTAGTACCTACGCAATTAGGCTGAAATGAAGATATTTATGCAGAGTTTCAACTAGCTATGGCTAAGTTTTCTAAAGACAAGCTATTTTATTGCGAAAACACACAATCACAGAAAAAATGTTCAATGGTCCTTTAGTACCTACGCAATTAGGCTGAAATGAAGATATTTATGCAGAGTTTCAACTATCAGTACGCGCGCGTACGTAGGCTAACCTAAACTAACCTAACCTAACCTAACCTAACTTAATCTAACCTAACCTAACCTAACTTAACCTAACCAAACTTAATCAAAACTAACCTAACCAATATGCGCGCGTACGTAGGCTAACCTAACCTAATCTAACTTAACCTAACCTAACAATATTTTTTCTGATTTTGTGTGTTTTCTCAAGAAAATAGCTTGTCTTTAGCAAACTTAGCCATAGCTAGTTGAAACTCTGCATAAATATCTTCATTTTTAGCCTAAATGCGTGGGTAGTGAAGAAAAATTGAACATTTTTTATGGTTTTGTGTGTTTTCGCAAGAAAATAGCTTGACTTTAGTAAACGTAGCCATAGATAGTTGAAGCTCTACTTAAATATCTTCATTTTTAGTCTAGTTGCGTAGGTAAAAAGGGATCATTGAACATTTTTTCTGATTTTGTTTGTGTTTTCGCAAGAAAATAGATTGTCTTTAGCAAACTTAGACATAGCTAGTTGAAACTCTGCATAAATATCTTCATTTAAGCCTAATTGCGTAGGTACTAAAGGAAGATTGAACATTTTTTCTGATTTTGTGTGTTTTCGCAAGAAAATAGCTTGTCTTTATCAAACTTAGCCATAGATAGTTGAAACTCTGCTTAAATATCTTCATTTCAGACTAATTGCGTATTTACTACATGACAATTGTAAATTTTTTCTGTTTATTTTTGTGTTATAAATTAATTATAGTTTCATTATAACAATTATACCTATATATTTTAAACTCTTCATAAATATCTTAATTTTTAGACTAATTGTGTATGTACTAAAAGGAACACTGAACATTTTTTCTGATTTTGTGTGTTTTCGCAAGAAAATAGCTTGTCTTTAGCAAACTTAGCCAATGCTAGTTGAAACTCTGCATAAATATCTTCATTTTTAGTCTAATTGCGTAGGTACTAAAGGAACATTGAACATTTTTTCTGATTTTGTTTGTGTTTTCGCAAGAAAATAGCTTGTCTTTAGCAAACTTAACCATAGCTAGTTGAAACTCTGCATAAATATCTTAATTTCAGCCTAATTGCGTAGGTACTATAGGAACATTGAACATTTTTTCTGTTTTTGTGTGTTTTCGCAAGTAAATAGCTTGTCCTTAGCAAACTTAGCCATAGATAGTTGAAACTCTGCATAAATATCTTCATTTTAGCCTAAATGCGTAGGTACTAGAGGAACATTGAACATTTTAAGTCTGATTTTGTGTGTTTTTGGAAGAAAATAGCTTGTCTTTAGCAAACTTAGCCATAGCTAGTTGAAACTCTGCATAAATATCTTCATTTTTAGTCTAATTGCGTAGGTACTAAAGGAACATTGAACATTCTTGCTGATTTTGTGTGTTTTCGCACGAAAATAGCTTTTCTTTATCAAACTTAGCCATAGCTAGTTGAAACTCTGCTTAAATATATTAATTTTAAGTATATTTGCGTTGTTACTAAAGGAACATTGACTATTTATTCTGGGTTTTAGTGTTTTCTAAAGAAAATAGCTGGTCTTTAGTAAACTAAGACATAGCTATTTGAAACTCTGCATAAATATCTTCATTTAAGACTAATTGAGTAGGTACTAGAGGAAAATTGAACATTTTACTTCTGATTTTGTGTGTTTTTGCAAGAAAATAGCTTGTCTTTAGCAAACTTAGCCATAGGTAGTTGAAACTCTGCATAAATATCTTCATTTAATCCTAATTGCATAGGTAATAAAGGAACATTTAACATTTTTTCTGATTTTGTGTGTTTTTGGACGAAAATAGCTTGTCTTTAGCAAACTTAGCCATAGCTAGTTGAAACTCTGCATAAATCTATTCATTTTTAGTCTAAGTGCGAAGGTAATAAAGGAAAATTGAAAATAATTTATGAGTGTTTTTGTTTTAGCAATAAAATAGCTTGTATTTAGCAAACTTAGCCATAGCTAGTTGAAACTCTGCATAAATATCTTCATTTTTAGCCTAATTGCGCAGGTACTAAAGGAACATTGTACATTTTTTCTGATTTTGTTTGTGTTTTCGTAAGAAAATAGATTGTCTTAAGCAAACTTAGCCATAGTTAGTTGAAACTCTGCATAAATATCTTCATTTAAGCCTAATTGCGTAGGTACTAAAGGAAGATTGAACATTTTTTCTGATTTTGTGTGTTTTCGCAAGAAAATAGCTTTTCTTTAGCAAACTTAGACATATATAGTTGAAACTCTGCATAAATATCTTCATTTCAGCCTAATTGCGTAGTTACTAAATGAAAATTGACCATGTTTTCAGATTTTGTGTGTTTTGCAATAAAATATCTTGTTTTTAGCAAACTTAGCCATAGATAGTTTAAACTATGCATAAATATCTTCATTTTTAGACTAATTGTGTATGTACTAAAGGAACACTGAACATTTTTTCTGATTTTGTATGTTTTCGCAAGAAGATAGCTTGTCTTTAGAAAACTTAGCCATAGCTAGTTGAAACTCTGCATAAATATCTTCATTTTTAGTCTAATTGCGTAGGTACTAAAGGAAAATTGAACATTTTTTCTGATTTTGTTTGTGTTTTCGCAAGAAAATATCTTGTCTTTAGCAAACTTAGCCATAGCTAGTTAAAACTCTGCATAAATATCTTCATTTAAGTCTAATTGAGTATGTTCTAAAGGAACTTTTACCATTTTTTCTTAGGTTGTGTGTGTTATCAAGATATTATATTTTATTTATATAAAAAAGAACAATAAATATTAAAATAAGATTAAATATATAAATTTCAGCCTAAGTTAGTAGGTACTAAAGGAACAATTAACATTTTTTATGTTTATGTGTGTTTTAGCAAGAAATTAGCTTTTATTTAGCAAAATTATCCATAGATAGTTTAAACTGAGCCTTAATATCTTCATTTTTTGCCTCATTGTGTATGTACTAAAGGAATACTGAAAATTTTTTCTGAGTTTGTTTGTGTTTTTGCGAGAAAATAGCTTGTCTTTAGCAAACTTAGCCATAGCTAGTTGAAACTCTGCATAAATATCTTCATTTAAGCATAATTGAGTAGGTAATAAAGTAACATTGAACATTTATTCTGATTTTGTGTGTTTTCGCAAGAAAATAGCTTGTCTTTATTAAACTTAGCCATAGCTAGTTGAAACTCTGCATAAATATCTTCATTTAAGCATAATTGCGTAGGTACTATAGGAACATTGAACAGTTTAGTTCTGATGTTGTGTGTTTTTGCAAGAAAATAGCTTGTCTTTAGCAAACAGAGCCAGAGGTAGTTGAAACTCTGCATAAATATCTTCTTTTCAGCCTATTGGTATAGGTACTAAAGGAACGTTGAACATTTTTTCTGATTTTGTGTGTTTTCGCACGAAAATAGCTTGTCTTTAGCAAACTTAGCCATAGCTAGTTGAAACTCTGCATAAATATCTTCATTTTTAGTCTAATTGCATAGTTACTAAAGGAACATTGAAAATTTTTTCTGATTTTGTGTGTTTTCGCAAGAAAATAGCTTGTCTTTAGCAAACTTATCCATAGCTAGTTGAAACTCTGCATAAATATCTTCATTTAAGCCTAATTGCGTAGGTACTAGATGAAAATTGAACATTTTACTTCTGATTTTGTGTGGTTTAGCAAGAAAATAGCTTGTCTTTAGCAAACTTAGCCATAGGTAGTTGAAACTCTGCATCAATATCTTCATTTAAGCCTAATTGCATAGGTACTAAAGGAACATTGAAAATTTTTTCTGATTTTGTGTGTTTTCGCACGAAAATAGCTTGTCTTTAGCAAACTTAGCCATAGCTAGTTGAAACTCTGCATAAATATCTTCATTTTTAGTCTAATTGCGTAGGTAGTAAAGGAACATTGAACATTTTTTCTGAGTTTGTGTGTTTTTGCAAGAAAATAGCTTGTCTTTAGCAAACTTAGCCATAGCTAGTTGAAACTCTGCATAAATATCTTCATTTTTAGTCTCACAAGTATGGTATTATTTTTCTAACTCCCACCGAAAAATTAGAATTGAACTTTAAATTTCTTTATGTCTTTGTGAAATAAAGAACTGAAGTGGCAGCTTTTTGTTTTCTCTGGAGAAATTAGAATTGAAGTGTGTTCTTTGGTAAAGTTCAGAAGAGAACTTGAACTCTCCTTGACATCGTTGATAAAATTTTAAATTGAACTAGAACTTTTTATCTTCTGTGAAAATATTCACAAGTATGGTATTACTTTTTCTATCTTCCACCGAAAAATTTAGAATTGAACTTTAAATTTCTTTATGTTATTGTGAAATAAAGAACTGAAGTGGAAGATTTTTGTTTTCTCTGGAGAAGTTAGAATTGAAGTGTGTTCTTTGGTACAGTTCAGAAGAGAACTTGAAATTTTCTATCTTCTATTAAAAATTTGGAACAATATTTTAAATTTTTTCATCTCTTTGAGAAAAATCTGAACTGAAGTGTAAAATTTTCTATTATTTTGGGGAAATAGAATTGATCAATAACTTATTTCATTTTCATTGAGAAAATTCAGAATCGAAGTTTAACTTTTCTTCTTCCGGGGAGATATTTGGAACAGAACTTTAAATTTTTTCATCTCTTTGAGAATGGTTAGAACTGAATTTAAGAAAATTTAGAATTAAAGTGAAATTTTTTATCTTCATAGAAAATAATCACAATCATAGTATAACTTTTCCTATCTTCTACGGAAAAATTTAGAAGTGAACTTTAAATTTTTTATGTCTTGGGACTTTTCTTGTTCCGGGAAAATATTTTGAATAGAACTTTAAATTTGACTCTTTGAGAAAGGTCGGAACGTAAAAAGTTAAAAAATACCATGTTAAAAAATTTCAAGAAAGTATTTACAAATTGGGGTGGGAACTCTTTGAGGTTGGAAAATGGGTTTAGGAATGACATTATGAATGGAACTTGTTCAGAAAAGATATAATAAAGCCATAAAAAGTATTAAAAAAATGGAGAGGGGACGCTTTGGGGGGCCCGGGGAGGGTGTTTGGGGGACCCTTGGGGGAGGGTGTCCCTTCTGTGACTCAATGCACAAAAAATATTTAAAAAAATGGGGTAGGGGGAGGGGAGGGGGAGGAGGGGAGGGGGAGGGGAGGAGAGGGGGAGGGGGAGATGACGGTGATGAGTGGGGAGGAGAGGGAGGGGAGGGTGGGGGGCCCTTTGGGAGCCTGTGGGACCTTTGGGGGCCGGTGGAGGGCCTTTGGGGGTCCTGGAGGCCGATTGAGAGCCTGGGGGACATTTGGTGACCGGGTGAAGGCCTTTGGGACCCCGGTGGTCTTTTGGGAGCTCGATGTGCCTTTGGGGGGCCTGGGGTGGGCCTTTGAGGGTCTGGGGGTCGGGTGGGAGCCCTGGGAACCTTTGAGTACCGGGGACTTCCTTCGGGGTTGGGGTGGGGGATTGGAACCCTTTGGGGTTGGGGTAGGGGACCTCACAACACTGTTCAATGGAACTTGTGTATTATAACGACCACACTCAAAAATCATCTTTTAAATCATCTTTTAAATCAACGTCTCTAACGGTTTCGCCGAAATAATTCCATAAGCTGTCTAAAACCGTTTCGCCCAAATAATCCCTAAAAGTAATTTCATCGTGTTCCTTTTGTTTGGCATCTCAGTGCTTTCACATTTCAAATTTCTAGGAAACACTTTCCTACGTTAATCTCTTCATCTCATAAATTTTCCTAGCTAAACTATTATGGTTTCGTTAGAATATCAATTTATCTCTCCGACTTAAAGCTCCGTGAAGCCGTATTTAAAAATAGAATTTCTATCTCTTTAGACTTCCACATAATTCCAAGATAACAAGTGATGTCATTTATAATTCATGACACTAAAGATCAATGAAGCCCTATTTAAAAATAGAATATTAATTTTTCTCTCTGACCTAAAGAACGTTTATCCCTCAGACCTAAGATTAAAGAAGCCTTAATGTTTCTTAATTCCCCCTTCGTGAAGCCGTATTTAAAAATAGTATATTAATTTTTCTCTCTGACCTAAAGAACGTTTATCCCTCAGACCTAAGATTAAAGAAGCCTTAATGTTTCTTAATTCTCCCCTTCGTCAATTATAATTACTGACACTAAAGATCAATGAAGCCCTATTTAAAAATAGAATATTGATTTTTCTCTCTGACCTAATGAACGTTTATCCCACAGACCTAAGATTAAAGAAGCCTTAATGTTTCTTAATTCTCCCCTTCGTGAATCAATAATTTCCCCTAGCGATTATGTAAATCAAGTTCACAGGTGCTATTTCTCAGGTTAAGCTAACCAAACAACAATGAAGCCATGTTTGTTTCTTAATTCCCCACGCTCGTGAATCAATAATTCCACCATCGATTATGTAAATCAAGTTCACGGAAATTCACTTCCCCCTCGAGTCCCAGATCAATAACATTGTTCCCGTTAGAATTCAATGCGCTTGTGCAACCTTCGCCCCGGAGCTATTACACATAGAAACATCAAATAAATCGACCTTGGAAAAAGAGGTCATTGACCCCATTACGCAATCTTTCTCCCTAGGGAGGCTATGCCCTTATTTGGTGTACTGATAGGAGATACGTTCTTTTGATAACCGAATTTTGTACTGTCACGACTCAATAATGCAACTCTACTAGTGACTTAGTCTTCCTAACATTAATTTTCAAACCAATTCTACCACCCTGAACTCGCAAAACCTCTAAAACTTCATTCATTTTGCTCACATATCATCCAGGATGCTTAAATCATCAGCAAAATCCGATTCCAGAAGACTTTTTTCCTACCCATGCGATTTCGTGGTTTACCATTACCTTTCCTGTGTTCCTTAAAACAAAATCCATCCAAATAACCCATATAAAGGGCGATAGAACACAGCCCGGCTTAACTCCTAATTTAATAAAAAACCAGCTGCTAAACTATTTAATCTTTTTTGATTTAAACTATTTAATCAATAATATATGTAATTATTATGCATTTAATCTTAAAAGAAAATCAGATTTAAACCAAAATTACAGAAAGATTTATTGCTTCAATAGATTATAACAGATGTTGACTTGTATTTATGCAATTTCCTATTCCTTAGAATAGTTTACAGAAAGAGTAGATACTCAAAAATCATCCTGACTGCATAGATACCACGTCTTGATTTTATACCGGCCATGTAAAATGTACCTCTTTATTGAAAATCCCTTAATAAAAAAAATCATATCAGAGAACTCTACGATAGAGGTTTCAAGCTCCAATCTTCAAAATGTGGAGTTTCACATTTTTTTTTCCCAGAAGAAACATCGTCGATACATGTTTATTTGTTTTACTTTTTCCCAGGGGTGATTGTATCAAAGCGAATGGCCAAGATAATTGGGAGGGGGCTCCTTCAAACGTAAATTGAAAGCTCTTTTTTAAATGACCATACACGTTGGGCCAGAGGAAAATCTAGTTTTCTGCCATTTTATGGCACAAAACTACGACTTTACCCCAAAGAGGACGAATTTGCAATCAATTTTAAATTACGAGAAGTTAATTGATTTAAAAGTACGAACAACTATATTTTATACTTTCCAGTTGCAAAAGAAGTAATGCTACACGGTGGCAGTAATGGATTCAACCAAGTTGATTCACTTTATTTGTAATGAAATTAGGTTACGTTTGGTGATCTGTAATTGCGTATATGCTACAATGAGGGGGGGGGGTGAGTCATTCTTTAGGCGGTGGTAGGGTAGATTCCTAAAAAAAGCACATATTAATGGTCACACTGCTTACTCTTCATGAGGCTTCAGATAAATGTTAAAAGAGGTAGAGAGGAGTCGGCATTAACTAAAATGTTTCTCTACTCTATACAGCTAAAATATTAAATTCCGATATCTACCAGGACAGAGGGGGGAAAAAGAAAGGCAGGCCATCGTCAGCCCCGCCAGTAAATTTCTTTGGGGTGGCAAATTCTGCTAGGAACTTAGTTTTCAGCAATTTCAAATGGTAATATTTTTCTTTTTCTATTTATATGAAGTTTTTCAATGTATTTAAACAAATGAATGCAATGTATTTATCGATAAGAAAATCCTATTGCAGAGCTTGTGATGGAATCAGTTATGCAAAAGATCAAAAGTTTGTCATCCTTAACTCCTTACTCTGTACTGTGAAGTTTGGCTTTTGTTCAAATTTTTAAAGAAAATTTGCAATTGAAAAAAAAATATATTTTCCAAAGCACTAAAAAACTTTCGTTTAATGAGCAGGGTGTTGAAAAGGGGGCAGTCCCCCTTATATACAAAGTAATTTCAATTTGTTTTGAGTTTTAAACTTGCTCCTTACTTTAGTTGAAAAATCTTTTCTATTTGTTTAATTACATTTCATGAGACTTTGAGAATTATGAACCCAATACTTTTGGTAACACAGAAAAAAGTGCCAATAATTGACCAAATTTGTGCCAGGAAAATGTTGAGGGGGTGGCTCACCCCTGGATCTGCCAGTGACTAAGTAAAAGCTCATAGATCAGTCTAGTTTTTTTCGAGATTTACGCTACAGAATAGAATGAATTAGTTATATGCTATTTTTTCTACTAGAGACCAAGTACGATAAAAATTGAAGGGTCATAAGTCGCATACTTCTTCCTAAGGCAGATTTAGTTTTTCCCTGTGCTTCTGCACAGTCACCAAGCCAATGCCTCTTTTATTACCCTTCTTTACCATATTTCACCATGGTCACCGGCCGGGGAGATGGGGGCAGGGGTTCCATTGCCCCCCCCCCCCCCCTGTAAATTTGGGACTATAAAGTAATTATAAGCAAACAAAAAGAAAAAATGCAGAATTTGGAAAAACCAAGGAAAAATGTGTGTTACCCTATTGTTGACTGCCTGCCAATAGATTTTGACCCTATAAATAAAATGTAAGAGCACTTTATGGCGATCCTGAAAATGGATTTGTTTATAAGTAAACAATGCTGTTACTGGTACCTAAAGGTGTTTGTATAATTAATGAAAACATAAGGAAAACAACTTAATAGGAGGCCATTTCAGTAAGTATATTGACGTCAAATTTTACTGGTATTGCCAGAGTACCTATGAGCTCATATATAAAGCCCGTATAATCAGAAATGTTTCCTCTGAAATGGATGCTGGGAATTTTTGCATTTCCCCCTGAACGAATACGTTTTTTGTGTTTTATTATCATTTATTTATTTTTCCAGGAGTGATTGTATTTATCTAGTTGTCGCTTTGAGAAAGATTTAATTTTTTACAGCTATGAAGTAGCCTATATATGTGTCAGATATATTGGCTTTTGGTATCCAAAATTAAATTAAAAACATTGAATTAAAATTTTTATTTGATCTTCTTAATCTTAGGTCTAATGTTTTACTTTGAACAAACTACTTTGATAACGCGTTACTTTTTATAAACAATTCAGTCTAAAGACATTAAATGTTTTGGAGTTTTACCCCAAAAAATTACCCTTAACACCTCCATGCCTAAAATTGAATCGGTAAAGAAGAAGCAAGATTTATAAAGGAATTTGGTATAGGAATTCTGGAAAATTCACCGAGTCTAAAATTCCACCTGAAAAGTCCACTCCCCTAGAAAATTCCCTCTCTATGGAAAATTTTCCCCATGTAAAATCCTCCCAGCAGAAAATTTCCCCCCTCCCAACCCGAAATATGTATGCATATTCTCAATAACAAATAAACCAATTGGTAATTTTATAACTTAAAAACTTTTCCCCAGGGGCTGAAGGGGGCCATTTTATTTCTAAAGACATAGTTATTGGGTCTTTCAACAATGCTGAAGAAAAAAACAATCTCAAAAATTTGATCGGATGATTTTGGAAAAACGTGACGTGGGAAGGGGCCTAGTTGCCCTCCAATTATTTTTGTCACTTAAAAAGGGCACTAGAATATTTTGTTTCCATTAGAATGAACCCTCTCTCGACGGTCTAGGCCCACTGGGTCAATACGATCACCCATGGAAAAAAAAAACAAATAAACATGCATCCGTGATCTGTCTTCTTGCAAAAACTACAAAATTCGACATTTTTGCTCATATGAGCTTGAAACCTTTACAGTATGGTTCTTTGATACGCTGAATCTGATGGTGTGATTTTCATTAAAATTATATTAATTCAAAGGGGTCTTTCCTCCTTTTTTTGAAAATCAGACAAATTTTCCCAGGCTCGTAGCTTTTGATGGATCAAACTAAACTTAATGAAATGTATATATTTGGAATCAGCATAATAAGCCAATTCTTTTGATGTATCAATTGGTATCAAAATTCAGTTTTTTAGAGTTTCGGTTACTATTGAGCTGGGTCTTTTTTTACATGTTGCATAATTAAATAAAATACCAAAAAAGGAAAAATTTTACCACTGAGTATAGTCCTAGGTACCATTTCTATGGCCCCTCCGTACCAAACAGGTTTTTCTGATAGGTAAAGATTTCTACAGGTCATTACACCTTTCAAAGAGACGGGTTTTCTATTGTGACATCGATTTTTTGGAAGTCAAACTCATGGATACATGTTTATTTATTTTTTTTTTTTTTTTAAACTGGTATTTTTTCAATGAAGTCCATAGCACTTTGCAGAAACCCGTGAATGTAGGACTGAAAGTCCAATTACTAATCAAGTTAGTGTGACCGCAATTTTTGATCTGGTTAAGTGGGTATAATCTGGTTTGGTTTGTTATTGCGAGAGGATTACTCAATTTACATCTTAGTGTTAACTGAGCAATGACTTAAGGAACATTTGAAGGTGGAGAAAAAAAAGGGGTAATTAGCGATTGGATAATTTTAACAAGAAATGACCGAAAAGTGTTTTGGTTTGCTCAGTGTTGTCAATTTTAAATAGTTTAGAAATAAAAAAATTAACAAGAAATGGCTGAAAAGTGTTTTGAGGGAGTTGAGTTGCACGAGGGTTAAGTTACATGCTGATTCAGTTACACGGGGATTAGTTAAATGGGGTCGAGTAGCACGGAGGTTCAGTTGTACAGGGTTTCGGTTATACAGGGGTTCAGTTACATGGGGGGTTCAGTTGTACGGGGCTTCGGTTATACAGGGGTTCAGTTACATGGAGGGTTCAGTTATTTTTTCTGATTTTGTGTGTTTTCGCAAGAAAATAACTGGTCTTTTAGCAAACTTAGCCATAGCTCCCTGAATTGATAGGTGATTTGAATAAAAGGAATTCAAATATTTTGTCTATGAAATAGAAGCTAACTCAATTTGCGAAAAGATATTCCATTTGAACAACTCTGATCTGATTGAATTTTTGCCGACAATGAGATTTAATCGCTGCTAAGCCTATTGTTATTGCGAAAGGGGTTTCTCAATTTACTTCTTAGTGTTAAATGACAGATTTCCAAATACGATCATTTTGAAAAGCAGACAAAAAAATTGGTTTGTCCCCTCATTTCTGTAGGGCAGGAGATAACTTAATTTGCTTAGACAATGAATGATATTAATTAGTGATTGATTGTATCAGTTGAGAAAAAAAAGGATTAAACTGATTAACAGTTAAGGTAACCCCAAAGGAGCTGTTAACTGAGGTAATTTGTTATAAATTTGAAAAATACCTAACGACGAATCGGAAACGTTTGATTAACATTTGCAAAAAAGGAGTAATGGGATTTGCGAATTAGAGGAGATGGTGTGGTTATGCACTGTATAATACACAAGTGATGTTTTGGAGAGTTAGGGGTCGTGTGTGTCTCTTTGGGCTATGTGTGTCTCTTTGGGAGCGTTTGAATATTTTGGTTACTAAAGTATTATATTTTGATCATGTTTTAGGATATTCGATTAGGATTAACTTAACTTCATTCCTTGAGTGTTGTCGGGGGTAACACGTAAGTACCAAATTTTGAGTTCACTGCAGGGGATTTTCCACAAGGAGAATTTTCCATGGGGAGGGAATTTTCCAGGAGGTGAATTGCTACAAGTTTTACGGGAAATCATCCGTACATAGGTTTTTTCCAAATTTTTAAAGAAAATTTGCAAATGAAAAGAGGATTTTTGCACCAAACTTATGTTAATTTCTGCTCGTTTTGGGTTTTGATTCGATTATTTCCTAAATTCTTTACAGTCTCATGAAATGTAATTAAACAAATATAAAAGATTTTTCAACTAAAGTAAGGAGCAAGTTTAAAACTCATAACAGATTTTCTTTAAAAATTTGGAAAAAAAAGCCAACTTCACAATAAAGAGTAAGGAGTAAAACAATGAGGGGCACACACAAAAGCCAAATTAGCCCAGTGGCCTACGAGAAATCCTGAGTGGCATGGGGGGTTGACTTGCACGAGGGATTCAGTGAAAGAGGGGACAGTTACACGGGAGTTTAGTTAAATTGGGTTGAGTACAAATATAAAAGATTTTTCAACTAAAGTATGGAGCAAGTTTAAAACTCATAAAAGATTTTCTTTAAAAATTTGTAAAAAAAGCCAACTTCAAAATAAAGAGTAAGGAGTTAAGGATGAGACAGACTTTTGATCTTTTACATAATTAAATAAATAAAAACGGGGGGTTCAGTTGTACAGGGTTTAGGTTATACAGGGGTTCAGTTAAAGAAGTCTCACTTGCACGAAGGTTCAGATGCATGGGGATTCACTTGCTTGGGGTTCAGTTACACGGGGATTCAGTTACAATGGAACCCACACAAAAAACAATGAGGGCACACACAAAAGCTAAATTAGCCCAGTGGCCTACGAGAAATCATAGGTTGCATGGGGGGTTGACTTGCACGAGGGTTCAGTTAAAGGGGGTACAGTTACACGGGGGTTTAGTTACATTGGATTGAGTTGCACGAGCGGTCAGTAGCACGAGACGTCAGTAGCACGGGGGGGTTCAGTTGTACAGGGTTTTGGTTATACAGGGGTTCAGTTAAAGAGGTTTCACTTGCACGAAGGTTCAGATGCATGGGGATTCACTTGATTGGGGTTCATTTACACGGGGATTCAGTTACAATGGAACCCACACAAAAAAACAATGGGGGCACACACAAAAGCCAAATTAGCCCAGTGGCCTACGAGAAATCATGGGTTGCATGGGGGGTTGACTTGCACGAGGGATTCAGTTAAAAAGGGTACAGTTACACGGGAGTTTAGTTAAATTGGGTTGAGTACAAATATAAAAGATTTTTAAACTAAAGTAAGGAGCAAGTTTAAAACTCATAACAGATTTTCTTTAAAAATTTGGAAAAAAAAGCCAACTTCACAATAAAGAGTAAGGAGTTAAGGATGAGACAGACTTTTGATCTTTTACATAATGAAATAAATAAAAACGGGGGGTTCAGTTGTACAGGGTTTCAGTTATACAGGGGTTCAGTTAAAGAGGTCTCACTTGCACGAAGGTTCAGATGCATGGGGATTCACTTGCTTGGGGTTCAGTTAGACGGGGATTCAGTTACAATGGAACCCACACAAAAAACATTGGGGGCAGTTACATTTTCTTGATTTTTCAAAGTTCATTTTGAATTTCTTTCGTTGAAATGCAAGAGTTGGAATATTTCAGTAGTGTTTGGTTGTGGTTTACCTTGTCACAGTTACATTTTCTTGATTTTTCAAAGTTCATTTTGAATTTCTTTCGTTGAAATGCAAGAGTTGGAATATTTCAGTAGTGTTTGGTTGTGGTTTACCTTGTCACAGTTACATTTTCTTGATTTTTCAAAGTTCATTTTGAATTTCTTTCGTTGAAATGCAAGAGTTGGAATATTTCAGTAGTGTTTGGTTGTGGTTTACCTTGTCACAATTACATTTTCTAGATTTTTCGAAGGTCATTTTGAATGTCTTTCGATGAAATGCAAGAGTTTGTATATTTAATTATTTATTTGTAGGTGTTTTCAACTTAAAATTTACATTTTATTTATTTTTCTATTTTCATTTTTTTTTTAGTTATTTTAAATTAACTATTTGTTCTATTTAAGTAGTGTTTGGTTATGTTTTAACTTGTAACAGTTACATTTTATTGATTTTTCAAAGTTCATTTTGAATTTTTTTCGTTGAAATGCAAGAGTTGGAAGATTTCAGTAGTGTTTGGTTATGGTTTACCTTGTCACAGTTACATTTTCTTGATTTTTCAAAGTTCATTTTAATTTCTTTCGTTGAAATGCAAGAGTTGGAATATTTCAGTAGTGTTTGGTTGCGGTTTACCATGTCAAAGTTACATTTTATTGATTTTTCAAAGTTCATTTTCAATTTCATTCATTGAAATGCAAGAGTTGGAATATTTCAGTAGTGTTTGGTTGTGGTTTACCTTGTTAAAGTTACATTTTCTTGATTTTTCAAAGTTCATTTTGAATTTCTTTCGTTGAAATGCAAGAGTTGGAATATTTCAGTAGTGTTTGGTGGTGGTTTACCTTGTCACATTTACATTGTCTAGATTTTTCAATGTTCAATTTGAATTACTTTCGTTGAAATGCAAGAGTTGGAATATTTCAGTGGTGTTTGGTTGTGGTTTACCTTGTCACAGTTACATTTTCTTGATTTTTCAAAGTTCATTTTGAATTTCTTTCATTGAAATGCAAGACTTGGAATATTTCAGTAGTGTTTGGTTGTGGTTTACCTTGTCACAGTTACATTTTCTTGATTTTTCAAAGTTCATTTTGAATTTCTTTCGTTGAAATGCAAGAGTTGGAATATTTCAGTGTCTCATTTTCAGTGTATTGATGTTTCTATGTACATGTTGAATTTCTTTAGGTGACATGCAAGAGTTGGAATATGTCAGTAGTGTTTGGTTATGGTTTACCTCGTCAAAGTTACATTTTCGTGATTTTTCAAAGTTCATTTTGAATTTCTTTCGTTGAAATGCAAGAGTTGGAATATTTCAGTAGTGTTTGGTTATGGTTTACCTTGCCACAGTTACATTTTCTTGATTTTTCAAAGTTCATTTTGAATTTCTTTCATTGAAATGCAATAGTTGGAATATTTCAGTAGTGTTTGGTTGTGGTTTACCTTGTCACAGTTACATTTTCTTGATTTTTCAAAGTTCATTTTGAATTTCTTTCATTGAAATGCAAGAGTTGGAATATTTCAGTAGTGTTTGGATGTGGTTTACAGAGTCACAGCTACATTTACTTGATATTTCAAATTTCATTTCGTATTTAGGTCGTGGTACGGCCCGATGTTGTCTATGTCTGGGGGGTTTGGTTATGTTGTACCGTGTGACAGTTACATTTTCTTGATTTTTCAAATTTCATTTTGACTTTCTTTCATTGAAATGCAAGAGTTTGACTATTTCTGGAGTTATATTTCCTGGATGAGAGAGACAACGGAACTATTACCTGAAATATCTTAGTAAATAGTTATAAACAAAATATTTAATTAACGAGATTGAATAATTAAGTAGGGGTTTATTTTTGTTTAGCTTGTCACAGTTCCATTTTCTAGAATTTTCAAAGTTCATTTTGAATTTCTTTCGTTGAAATGAAAGAGTTGGAATATTTCAGTAGTGTTTGGTTGTGGTTTACCTTGTCACAGTTACATTTTTTTGATTTTTCAAAGTTCATTTCGAATTTCTTTCGTTGAAATGCAAGAGTTGGAATATTTCAGTAGTGTTTGTTTGTGGTTTACCTTGTCACAGTTACATTTTCTTGATTTTTCAAAGTTCATTTTGAATTTCTTTCGTTGAAATGCAAGAGTTGGAATATTTCAGTAGTGTTTGGTTGTGGTTTACCTTGTCACAGTTACATTTTCTTGATTTTTCAAAGTTCATTTTGAATTTCTTTCGTTGAAATGCAAGAGTTGGAATATTTCAGTAGTGTTTGCTTGTGGTTTACCTTGTCACAGTTACATTTTCTTGATTTTTCAAAGTTCATTTTGAATCATTCAAGAAACGTGATTAAACATGTTTTTAAACTACTCGCTATTTGCATGCCTTTCCTTGGCACCTTTCCAAACGAGCGGGGATTCCCCGCTGGTTCCTACACATTGCAAAAAAGTGAGCAGTACGAAAACTCCACTTTTTCAACCAGACTGGTTTTTAGACAACACACCCACAGAGATGACACACATACACATAGAGACGAGACACGCACAGACACGACACACAAACAGAGTCATAGTGAGATATATATCCAAAAAGTTGGGTTGATCTAGGTTCACTTAGAGTGGTGCGCCACTCTAAGTGAACCTAGACAACTCTTTAGAGTGAACTTTTTGGATATCTCACTATGACGCTGTTTGTGTGTCGTGTCTGTGCGTGTCTCGTCTCTTTGTGTGTGTGTGTCATCTCTGTGGGTGTGTTGTCTAAAAAACCAGTCTGGTTGAAAACGTGGAGTTTTCGTACTGCTCACTTTTTTGCAATGTGTAGGAACCAGCGGGGAATCCCCGCTCGTTTGGAAAGGTGCGAAGGAAAGGCATGCAAATAGCATGTAGTTTAAAAACGTGTTTAATCACGTTTCTTGAATGATTCAAAATGAACTTTGAAAAATCAAGAAAATGTAACTGTGACAAGGTAAACCACAAGCAAACACTACTGAAATATTCCAACTCTTGCATTTCAACGAAAGAAATTCAAAATGAACATTGAAAAATCAAGAAAAGTTAACTGTGACAAGGAAAACCACACCCTCACATCACTTAAATATTACAACAATTGATTGTAACTGAAAGATAATAAAAATGAAATATTAAAATAAATTAAAATGTAACTGTGAAAAGTTAAACCAACAAAAACACCAACAGAAATATTCCAACTCTTGCATTTCATCGACAGAAATTAGAAATGAACTTTGAAAAATAAATAATATTTAAAACTAAATATTTAAACAAAAACATAAATCTACTGAAAAATAAAAACTATGGAAATTAAACTACAGAAATTCAAAATTACATTTGAAAAATAAATAAAATGTAAAAGTGACAAGGTAAACCACAACCCAACACTACTGAAATATTCCAACTCTTGAATTTCAATGAAAGAAATTCAAAATGAACTTTGAAAAATCAAGGAAATATAACTTTGTCATGGTAAACCACAACCAAACATTACTGAAATATTCCAACTCTTGCATTTCAACGAAAGAAATTCAAATGAACTTTGAAAAATCAAGAAAATGTAACTGTGACAAGGTAAACCATAACCAAACACTACTGAAATCTTCCAATTCTTGCATTTCAACGATAGAAATTCAAAATGAACTTAGAAAAATCGAGAAAATGTAACTGTGACAAGGTAAATTCAAGCAAACACTACTGAAATATTGCAAATCTTGCATTTCAACAAAAGGAATTCAGAGTGAACTTTGAAAAATCAAGTAAAGGTAACTGTGCCAAGTTAAACCACAACCGAACACTACTGAAATATTCCAACTCTTGCATTTCAACGAAAGAAATTCAAAATGAACTTTGAAAAATCAAGAAAATGTAACTGTGACAAGGTAAACCACAACCAAACACTACTGAAATATTCCAACTCTTGCATTTCAACGAAAGAAATTCGAAATGAACTTTGAAAAATCAAGAAAATGTAACTATGACAAGGTAAACCATAACCAAACACTACTGAAATATTCCAACTCTTGCATTTCAACGAAAGAAATTCAAAATGAACTTTGAAAAATCAAGAAAATGTAACTTTAACAAGGTAAACCACAACCAAACACTACCGAAATATTCCAACTCTTGCATTTCAACGAAAGAAATTCAAAATGAACTTTGAAAAATCAAGAAAATATAACTTTGACATGGTAAACCACAACCAAACACTACTGAAATATTCCAACTCTTGCATTTCAACGAAAGAAATTCAAATTAACTTTGAAAAATCAAGAAAATGTAACTGTGAAAAGGTAAACCATAACCAAACACTACTGAAATCTTCCAATTCTTGCATTTCAACGAAAGAAATTCAAAATGAACTTTGAAAAATCAAGAAAATGTAACTGTGACAAGGAAAACCATAACCAAACACTACTGAAATATTCCAACTCTTGCATTTCAACGAAAGAAATTCAAAATGAACTTTGAAAAATCAAGAAAATGTAACTGTGACAAGGTAAACCACAACCAAACACTACTGAAATATTCCAACTCTTGCATTTCAACGAAAGAAATTCAAAATGAACTTTGAAAAATCAAGAAAATGTAATTGTGACAAGGTAAACCACAACCAAACACTACTGAAATATTCCAACTCTATCATCTCAACGAAAGAAATTCAAAATGAACTTTGAAAAATCAAGAAAATGTAGCTGTGACAAGGTAAACCACAACCGTACAATACTGAAATACTCCAACTATTGCATTTCAATGAAATACATTAAAAATAAACCTTGAGAAATCAAGAAAATGTAACTGTGACAAGGTAAACCACAACCAAACACTACTGAAATATTCCAACTCTTGCATTTCAACGAAAGAAATTCAACCCCAACCCTCTTTACATGGTGTTCGTTCAAAAAAGCGAGAATTTCTGTTAAATAAATAATTCAACAATGGAATTGTTTACTGATCTTCAGTTGTTGTGATTTTAAAAGTTCTGCTTTTGTTTCAGCCAATCGTGTATCCCCCCCACCCCAAAAAAAAAAAAAAAAAAAAAAAAAAACTTTCAAAATGAACTTTGAAAAATCAAGAAAATGTAACTGTGACAAGGTAAACCACAACCAAACACTACTGAAATATTGCAACTCTTGCATTTCAACGAAAGAAATTCAAAATAAACTTTGAAAAATCAAGAAAATGTAACTGTGGCAAGGTAAACCATAACCAAACACTACCGAAATATTCCAACTCTTGCATTTCAGCGAAAGAAATTCAAAATGAACTTTGAAAAATCAAGAAAATGTAACTGTGACAAGGTAAACCACAACCAAACACTACTGAAATATTCCAACTCTTGCATTTCAACGAAAGAAATTCAAAATGAACTTTGAAAAATCAAGAAAATGTAACTGTGACAAGGTAAACCACAACCAAACACTACTGAAATATTCCAACTCTTGCATTTCAACGAAAGAAATTCGAAATGAACTTTGAAAAATCAAGAAAATGTAACTGTGACAAGGTAAACCACAACCAAACACTACTGAAATATTCCAACTCTTGCATTTCAACGAAAGAAATTCAAAATGAACTTTGAAAAATCAAGAAAATGTAACTGTGACAAGGTAAACCACAACCAAACACTACTGAAATATTCCAACTCTTGCATTTCAATGAAAGAAATTCAAAATGAACTTTGAAAAATCAAGAAAATATAACTTTGACATGGTAAACCACAACCAAACATTACTGAAATATTCCAACTCTTGCATTTCAACGAAAGAAATTCAAAATGAACTTTGAAAAATAAAGAAAATGTAACTGTGACAAGGTAAACCATAACCAAACACTACTGAAATCTTCCAACTCTTGCATTTAAACGAAAGAAATTCAAAATGAACTTTGAAAAATCAAGAAAATGTAACTGTGACAAGGTAAACCATAACCAAACACTACTGAAATATTCCAACTCTTGCATTTCAACGAAAGAAATTCAAAATGAACTTTGAAAAATCAAGAAAATGTAACTGTGACAAGGTAAACCACAACCAAACACTACTGAAATATTCCAACTCTTGCATTTCAACGAAAGAAATTCAAAATGAACTTTGAAAAATCAAGAAAATGTAATTGTGACAAGGTAAACCACAACCAAACACTACTGAAATATTCCAACTCTTGAATTTCAACGAAAGAAATTCAAAATGAACTTTGAAAAATCAAGAAAATGTAACTGTGACAAGGTAAACCAAAACCATACACTACTGAAATATTCCAACTCTTGCATTTCAATGAAAGAAATTCAAAATGAACTTTGAAAAATCAAGAAAATATAACTTTGTCATGGTAAACCACAACCAAACACTACTGAAATATTCCAACTCTTGCATTTCAATGAAAGAAATTCAAATGAACTTTGAAAAATCAAGAAAATGTAACTGTGACAAGGTAAACCATAACCAAACACTACTGAAATATTCCAATTCTTGCACTTCAACGAAAGAAATTCAAAATGAACTTTGAAAAATCAAGAAAATGTAACTGTGACAAGGTAAACCATAACCAAACACTACTGAAATAATCCAACTCATGCAAGTCAACGAAAGACATTCAAAATGAACTTTGAAAAATCAAGAAAATGTAACTGTGACAAGGTAAACCACAACCAAACACTACTGAAATATTCCAACTCTTGCATTTCAACGAAAGAAATTCAAAAGGAACTTTGAAAAATCATGAAAATGTAACTTTGACAAGGTAAACCACAACCAAACACTACTGAAATATTCCAACTCTTGCATTTCAACGAAAGACATTCAAAATGAACTTTGAAAAATCAAGAAAATGTAACTGTGACAAGGTAAACCACAACCAAACACTACTGAAATATTCCAACTCTTGCATTTCAACGAAAGAAATTCAACCCCAACCCTCTTTACATGGTGTTCGTTCAAAAAAGCGAGAATTTCTGTTAAATAAATAATTCAACAATGGAATTGTTTACTGATCTTCAGTTGTTGTGATTTTAAAAGTTCTGCTTTTGTTTCAGCCCCTCGTGTATCCCCCCCCCCCCAAAAAAAAAAAAAAAAAAACTTTCAAAATGAACTTTGAAAAATCAAGAACATGTAACTGTGACAAGGTAAACCACAACCAAACACTACTGAAATATTCCAACTCTTGCATTTCAACGAAAGAAATTCAAAATGAACTTTGAAAAATCACGAAAATGTAACTGTGACAAGTTAAACCACAACCAAACACTTCGGAAATATTACATCTCTTGCATTTCAACGTTAGAAATTCTAAATGAACTTTGAAAAATCAAGAAAATGTAACTGTGACAAGGTAAACCACAACCAAACACTACTGAAATATTCCAACTCTTGAATTTCAACGAAAGAAATTCAAAATGAACTTTGAAAAATCAAGAAAATGTAACTGCCCCCATTGTTTTTTGTGTGGCTTCCATTGTAACTGAATCCCCGTGTAACTGAACCCCAAGCAAGTGAATCCCCATGCATCTGAACCTTCGTGCAAGTGAGACCTCTTTAACTGAACCCCCGTATAACCGAAACCCTGTACAACTGAACCCCCCGTTTTTATTTATTTAATTATGTAAAAGATCAAAAGTCTGTCTCATCCTTATCTCCTTACTCTTTATTGTGAAGTTGGCTTTTTTTCCAAATTTTTAAAGAAAATCTGTTATGAGTTTTAAACTTGCTCCATACTTTAGTTGAAAAATCTTTTATATTTGTACTCAACCCAATTTAACTAAACTCCCGTGTAACTGTACCCCCTTTAACTGAACCCTCGTGCAAGTCAACCCCCCATGCAACTCATGCTTTCTCGTAGGCCAATGGGCTAATTTGGCTTTTGTGTGTGCCCCCATTGTTTTTTTGTTGTGGGTTCCATTGTAACTGAATCCCCGTGTAACTGAACCCCAAGCAAGTGAATCCCCATGCATCTGAACCTTCGTGCAAGTGAGACCTCTTTAACTGAACCCCTGTATAACCAAAACCCTGTACAACTGAACCCCCCATGCTACTGAAGTCTCGTGCTACTGAACCCTCCTGCAACTCAACCCAATTTAACTAAACCCCCGTGTAACTGTACCCCCTTTAACTGAACCCTCGTGCAAGTCAACCCCCCATGCAACCTATGATTTCTCGTAGGCCACTGGGCTAATTTAGCTTTTGTGTGTGCCCTCATTGTTTTTTGTGTGGGTTCCATTGTAACTGAATCCCCGTGTAACTGAACCCCAAGCAAGTGAATCCTCATGCATCTGAACCTTAGTGCAAGTGAGACCTCTTTAAATGAACCCCTGTATAACCGAAACCCTTTACAACTGAACCCCCCGTTGTTTTTTATTTTATTATTTAAAAGTTAAAAAGTATGTCTCATCCTTAACTCCTTACTCTTTATTGTGAAGTTGGCTTTTTTTTCCAAATTTTTAAAGAAAATCTGTTGAGTTTTAAACTTGCTCCTTACTTTAGTTGAAAAATCTTTTATATTTGTACTCAACCCAATTTAACTAAACTCCCGTGTAACTGTACCCCCTTTAACTGAATCCCTCGTGCAAGTCAACCCCCCATGCAACCCATGATTTCTCGTAGGCCACTGGGCTAATTTGGATTTTGTGTGTGCCTCCCATTGTCTTTTGTGTGGGTTCCATTGTAACTGAATCCCCGTGTAACTGAACCCCAAGCAAGTGAATCCCCATGCATCTGAACCTTCGTGCAAGTGAGACCTCTTTAAATGAACCCCTGTATAACCGAAACCCTGTACAACTGAATCCCCCCCCCCCAGTTTTTCTTTATTTAATTCTGTAAAATATCAAAAGTCTGTCTCATCCTTAACTCCTTACTCTTTATTGTGAAGTTGGCTTTTTTTCCAAATTTTTTAAGAAAATCTGTTATGAGTTTTAAACTTGCTCCTTACTTTAGTTGAAAAATCTTTAATATTTGTTTAATTACATTTCATGAGACGGTACAGAATGTAGGAAATAATCGAATCAAAACCCAAAACGAGCAGAAATTAACATAAGTTTGGTGCAAAAATCCTCTTTTCATTTGCAAATTTTCTTTAAAAATTTGGAAAAAACCTATGTACGGATGATTTCCTGTGAAACTTGTGGCAATTCACCTCCTGGAAAATTCGCTCCCCATGGAAAATTCTCCTTGTGGAAAATCCCCTGCAGTGAACTCAAAATTTGGTACTTACGTGTTACCCCCGACAACACTCAAGAAATGAAGTTAAGTTAATCCTAATCGAATATCCTAAAACATGATCAAAATATAATACTTTAGTAACCAAAATATTCAAACGCTCCCAAAGAGACACACATAGCCCAAAGAGACACACACGACCCCTAACTCTCCAAAACATCACTTGTGTATTATACAGTGCATAACAACCCCATCTCCTCCAATTCGCAAATCTCATTACTCCTTTTTTTGCAAATGTTAATCAAACGTTTCCAATTCGTCGTTAGGTATTTTTAAAATTTATAACAAATTACCTCAGTTAACAGCTCCTTTGGGGTTACCTTAACTGTTAATCAGTTTAATCTTTTTTTTCTCCACTGATACAATCAATCACTAATTAATATCATTCATTGTCTAAGTAAATTAAGTTATCTCCTGCCCTACAGAAATGAGGGGACAAACCAATTTTTTTGTCTGCTTTTCAAAATGATCGTATTTGGAAATCTGTCATTTAACACTAAGAAGTAAATTGAGAAACCCCTTTCGCAATAGCAATAGGCTTAGCAGCGATTAAATCTCATTGTCGGCAAAAATTCAATCAGATCAGAGTTGTTCAAATGGAATATCTTTTCGCAAATTGAGTTAGCTTCTATTTCATAGACAAAATATTTGAATTCCTTTTATTCAAATCACCTATCAATTCAGGTAGCTATGGCTAAGTTTGCTAAAAGACCAGTTATTTTCTTGCGAAAACACACAAAATCAGAAAAATAACTGAACCCTCCATGTAACTGAACCCCTGTATAACCGAAACCCCGTACAACTGAACCCCCTATGTAACTGAACCCCTGTATAACCGAAACCCTGTACAACTGAACCTCCGTGCTACTCGACCCCATTTAACTAATCCCCGTGTAACTGAATCCGCATGTAACTGAACCCTCGTGCAACTCAACTCCCTCAAAACGCTTTTCAGCCATTTCTTGTTAATTTTTTTATTTCTAAACTATTTAAAATTGACAACACTGTGCAAACCAAAACACTTTTCGGTCATTTCTTGTTAAAATTATCCAATCGCTAATTACCCCTTTTTTTCTCCACCTTCAAATGTTCCTTAAGTCATTGCTCAGTTAACACTAAGATGTAAATTGAGTAATCCTCTCGCAATAACAAACCAAACCAGATTATACCCACTTAACCAGATCAAAAATTGCGGTCACACTAACTTTATTATTAATTGGACTTTCAGTCCTACATTCACGGGTTTCTGAAAAGTGCTATGTAATTCATTTAAAAAATACCAGTTTAAAAAAAAAAAAAAATAAATAAAAATGTATTCATGAGATTGACTTCCGAAAAATCGATGTCACAATAGAAAACCCGTCTCTTTGAAAGGTGTAATGACCTGTAGAAATCTTTACCTATCAGAAAAACCTGTTTGGTACGGAGGGGCCATAGAAATGGTACCTAGGACTATACTCCGCTGTTGCATTAAACATCAATTGTCAAATATGCCAAATGTCAAATATGATAAGGCTAAGAGCATTTTTTTTTCATTCATATTATGAAGTTGAACTTTTTGGTTGTTTTTGTGTGATTGTCTCTTCATTTTTTATAGTTTTTGTTGGGCTGTGAGGACAAAACTGCGTATCGAATAATATTTATTTTTAATAGCTATGGGTAATTATGATGGTAATCCCAAAGCATTAGCCGTCTTAAAAATCTGGAAGCTTTAAACGTGAATTTCGGAGGTGTGTATACGAAACAGTAACATCGACTTAATTATGATATTTAGCAGGGCAACATAATCATAATAGTTCTAAGTAGTTGTTTAAAGATAGAATCCAACCTGAATATGGTGATGGTAATTGGGAATGCCTCAAACTTATCCAGCTTAACTGCCAAGGGTTAAATTGTTCTTTTAGTTTTTTAAATGAGATATGTTAACTTTCTATTTTTCATGCTATCGTTCTTACTTATGCTTGGCAAAATGACTGTAACTGAGTTCCCTTAAAAATTCCAGGATGCAAATTTTATCATACTAATCAACAACTCAGGCAACATGGAGGTAATGGAGCATACATCCAAAACGATATTGTGGTCGTTTTTATCTAGGTCGATATTTTGTTTTTGATCATGGTCGATATTGTTTTTATCTAGGTCGATATTACGACTAGGTCAATTGGTAAAAATTGACCTTGTCATATATCACAAAATGTTATTTGAATCTTTTATTCTTCAGCCTAGCTTTACAAAAACCAAAAGATTAAACTGTGATTGTACTGTGTAGGGTGTCATCTGGTTTTATCCCATTTTTTTGTAGGGTGTCACTGGTGTAGGGTGTCATCTGGTTTTATCCCAATTTTGTGTAGGGTGTCACTGGTGTATGGTGTCACCTGGTTTTATCCCAATTTTGTGTAGGGTGTCACTGGTGTAGGGTGTCATCTGGTTTTATCCCAATTTTGTGTAGGGTGTCACTGGTGTAGGGTGTCATCTGGTTTTATCCCAATTTTGTGTAGGGTGTCACTGGTGTATGGTGTCATCTGGTTTTATCCCAATTTTGTGCAGGATATCATCTGGTTTTATCCCAATTTTCGTGGATATTGTGCATAAGCAACTTTGAAATTACCAATTTTTTCAATCCATTTATGATGCTCAGGGACTTCAATAGGGATCTTCATCCCTATTTTATGATACATCGGGAATCTTCATGAGCTCGGTATGAGCGTTTCTATGGACTATCTACAGCTTTGCTTGTCTTATGGTTTATTTTCTACTGCAAAGGTATACTTTCCCCCTGAAATAGGTGAGTCTAAAAGGATCCTACTGCTGTAACTTGTTCAAAAAGGACAAAATACTAATACCACTGGATTCATTAGTTTCAGATATATCCATTTGCTGAGCCAGAATTTCAATATTACTTAGATCTTATTTTTGTGAAAGATTCTTAACCTGCTTGAAAATTGGAAAATTGTCCTTTTCAGTAATTTCAACCAATTTTTAACGAAAAAAACATATAACCATATTGTCAATAGAAAAAACTATATACCCAATTTAAATGTGTATTTACGCAGATGGATAACGTTGAATGTCGTCTACGGAATGATGCTAAATTATCGTTTTTCGTTGATGTATCGAAACCGTGAGGGAGCAGAAAAATAACATACTAAAATTAAGCGAGGAAAATTAACCTTGACAATTGTTTAATTGATAATTTGACGTGGATTACTACCTCGTCACTGAAGCCTATTGATAGTTTTTTTGTTTTTTTTTAGTTTTTCATGCCCAAAAGCTATTGTTTTACTTCCCCCTGAAGTAAAATTTCAGGGGGATTTCGGTATATCCCCAGAGCCAGCACTAAAAATTCTAAATGGTTCAATGACAATTTTTAAGCAAAGTTACCTGGACAAATTTCATTAGGAAATTGCGAAAATTGATTGGAATTATTTGGGAGATCTCAGAGATAATAGAATCAGGTTCTTCCACAATATATTGATGCTACTCGTCTGGAGGGACTGGATCAACTAGCCTTTCAACCTCCAACAATGAACATAAGTCCACATCTCAATTAAAATACAAATCGCCCCTTAGCATAGCTTAAATTTATTCATACCCATAAATAAAAGATCCCCAAAAGTGATTGGCGTACAGAAAAATCAGGTAAAAATCCGAATGAGCCATTAATAAGTTTTTTGTGGGTTCCATCCCATGAAATAATCGAAAAAAGAATGTACGTCGATGCCAACTAAAGATGAAATTTGAACATATAGATCAAAGAATAAGGTTTGGAGGAATTAATTGCCGATTCCAATACAAGGTAAGAGCAACGAATCGGGCTACCGGATGAAGTTTTAGAGGGAGTACCTCCCTGAGACCCAATATTGGAAAGGCAAAGCCTCAGTAAAGGGATCACAACTGGCACACTTGTTGTACGTTGAGGAAACCAACTATCGTTCATGGCTCACCGAAGGGGTTTTTCCCTCCCAAAAGAGGCCAAATACCCCTTAGAGTTGATACGACCGATCTTAGATTTCTTCCTAAGGCCTACCAATCCAACCCGAACTTCAATACCTTTCGAATTTTCTTAAACGTGTTGTCATCCATTCGATTCTACCTTTTGGTCATGTCTAATTTTTCCCAATGATTCCAAGACCTCTTCGTTCCCCTGAGTTCTTTTGTCCTCCAACTGTTTGTAATTCTCCCAAAATATTACTTTCTGCCATCACAGACAGAGTCTGCAAATTTAGTTTCATTTTTGCAATTCTGATTTCTTTTCTAATATTCTCCAAGTTTTCAGTAGTGCCATATGAATCGTCTCCAAGTTCTATTTGGACCCTGGTGTCCCTTTTCTTAGACTGAATTTCTTTGTTATGCTCTCGTTTTATATTTCTTTTCTTTCTTTTAGTTTTCTTTTCTAATGCCGTAGTATTACAAAAATCGCTACTGAGTAAAGGGTAAAGGTGCAGTTTAGTGGCTCTCCATGATTTATTACTTCCACTCTGTTTCTCTCCAAATGGCACTGACCTTTGATGATGTTAGAAATTCTCCATGTTATTAAAGTGAAACTTTCAAATTTGAAGTTCATATGAGGCAGAGGGACAGTGTTTTAAGCCTCATACCTTTTCTAAATATATCATTTCTACGGTTTTAAAGACTTGTAATTTCTATTTCTTAAATGGGAAAATATTTCTGGTGTGGCTTAAAATTTTGCTGAAATTATAGGAATTATTGTATCACAACCTTTAGCTAACTAAACAAAAGATGTCTAAAAACCACAGCATAAGCTAGTAACTTTAATAGTTTTTGTGTGGTACTTATTTGGTAGCCGGCAAACACGCGAAAATTATATTGCGAAGATTTGATAAGATACTAACCGGTTAGTCTCCAATGTATAGTAATTGAACATGGGTGTCTATAGAATAATGGATGTTAAAATTAAGATTTGGGATTTTCCAAATCGCAGGATTGTATTTTTATAATATTATTAGTCATAAAATATTATATTTTCATCCTATTCTTTTTTATTTCATTAGCATTAACCAAACTGCACTTATCCTGGAGGAGGAGAAGAGCTTTAGTAAAGGTTTTATCCTTGTATGGTATACCAGACAAATACATTAAAGTGATTAGTGCTATGTATGAGAATAACACTGCTGCGGTTAAGGTAGGAGCTGAGGTTAGCAGCTGGTTTTGTATTAAATCAGGAGTTAAGCAGGGCTGGGTTCTATCCCCCTTTGTATGGATTATTTTGATGGACTTTGTTTTAAGGAGCACAGGAAAGGCAATGAGAGACCACGGAATAAAATGGAGAGGAAAAAGTATCCTGGACTTGGATTATGCTGATGATTTAAGCATCCTAGATGAAAGTGTGAGCGAAATGAATTAAGTTTTAGGGGTGCTGCGAGGTCAGGGTGCTAGAATTGTTTAGAAAATTAATGATAAGAAGGCTAAGACTGGGAATCAATAAAAATAAAAAAGCGACACTGGATGACGAAAAAATTGATCAGATGGACAGTTTCACTTATCTTGGTAGTACTATTAGTAAACATGGTTGGAGCAGTGAAAATGTTAAAAATAGAACGGCCAAGGTTCAGGGTGTTTTTTCACAGTTAAAAAAAGTCTGGAAGAATAGGAAGATAAGTCTGCAAACCAAGATTAGAATATTAGAAGCTATATTGATGACAGTGGTCAAATATGGCTCTGAAGCATGGACGATCCGAAAAGCGGACGAAGATTTGCTAGATATTTTCATGAGAAATTGCTTGAGGATTTTTTTTGAAATCTTGTTTACTGACCGTATGTCAATAATTTGGCTATAGAAAAAAGGGGAATCAATATTGCCCTCAATGACTATAATGAAGGAAAGGCTTAGGTGGCTAGGACACGTCATGTGGATGATGGATGGCAGATTGCCGAAGTGCGTTCTTTTTGAGTAACCATGTAGGGCTAAACGGAAAGCAGGTCGTCCCCGTCTGGGGTGGGAGGACGTCATAAAGAAAGATTTGGGGGAAATGGGAACTTCGTGGGCGGGTATAAAGAGAGAGGCTTTGAGTAGATTGGGGTGGAGGAGGAGCGTGCGTGGCTGTGTTGGCCTCGGGCGGCTTGGTGCTGCGGTGAGTTGTTAGTAGTAGTAGTAGTAGTAAACTTCACTTATCAAGTGTTTTATGGCTGCTAAATAAGTACCCTACGCTTTACCCGCACCTCTTTGATGTGCAAATATATAGCCCAAATTTGTTTCTTGAAATAATTAGTTTCTTGTGTTTGAAATAAGTGAATAGAATTGCTATTTTTTTATATTTATTTATTTATTTGTTGAAAAACCCGTCAAATAATACAACAAGACAGAGCACTTAAAAGAAAAAAGAAAAAAAAAAGAAGACACAAACTATAACAAACTGAACCAACAAAGAAAACGAATAACTGATTCAATGAATGAGCAGATGGGACCACTCGTGTAGATTTCGGCGTATTTTTCTATTATGCTTCGCTATTCGTCTAGCGACGGCGACGTCCGGGTCTGCGACTTTAAAATTTTCAATTAAATGCGAATTCCTATACCACGGAGGTAGACGATCCAAATACTTCGCAAAACGAAAATACATTGCTCTGATTATATTCTGGTCAGTTTTTGTGAGAAGTTTCCAGAAGGGAGTGGCATATAAAATGTGACGAAGAGCGATGGCGTTATACAGGCTTGCTAGAAGCAGCCGGTTGAATCGGAGTTTGCACGTTACAACTGAAGCATAAGACGCTGAAATTCATAGTTGAAGCTGTTCGAGGAGAAGTTTTCGGGAGTGACGGATAGACAAACCTATGGGTAAACCTAGATAAATGAGGTGATCCACTGGCTGGATAGAGCTAAAACCAAGGGCAATGGTAGGAACACAAAAACCAGTTTTCCAATTGAATAGTACGATTTCCGATTTTGAAGAGTTGAACTGAAGTTCAACTTTAAGATATTCGGCTTCAAGGATTTTGAAGATATCAATTGCCCGCTGAAGGGTTCGGCTAAGATTCAGAATGTCGTCCTCGTAACATACCAAAGACAAGTTAGTAGATGACAGAATCAGCGAAGATGGACATTGATCTTGTGCATCAAGGACACAGGTATTGAAAAGTTTGGGAAAGGTGATTGTTCCTTTACGCCCTCTCTCCTCGGATGGAACAAGTTGAGTGCGCGAGATAGAAGTCAAACTCTTGCCAGGAGCTATTTTCAGTCTGATCCGTAATCTAGAATACAGATTCTCGAGAGAATGAATGACAGATAGATTTAACCCACGTTTACCGGCCTTCAAAAGCATCGCAGCATCGATTAGAGAGTCGAATGCACGTCTAATGTCGTGTCCTGCCAAAGAAAGGCTCTCTCCAGAAGATTTGGCATCTATCAAGACATTAGCAACGACTGTTAAGGTATCAGCACATCCATTCCTCACTTGAAGCCGAACTGATGCGGAGGAGTGTATCATACTTTTCCGAGTTCCTGTATAAACAGTAACTCGAAGAGCTTGCACAGTGACGTAGCTACAGTTATCGGACGGAATGCTGTACATTGAGCTTCAAATTTTCACTTTTTAGAATTGGGAGTCAGATCTCCGATGCAGAAAGAGGCAGGAACAATCCATTGAGAGAAAATCATCTGCATCAGCAGAGAGACAGATGTGCCGCGAGAATACCTTCGTGTTTCAAGTGGATCGCACTGACTTCGTCAATGCCCGATGAGCCTTTCCATTTGAGTCTACAGATGGCATCTTCAACAGAGCGGGTACTGACGATAAAATCTTCATCGGGATGAGAAGATAGAAACTGATCCAAGGCAGCCTCGTAAGGTTGTTCGATGGAGGGGTCAGGAGCCGAGAACTCCGATTCGTAATGGGCATACCATTCATCTTCAGGGATGTCGGCTGGGGATGATGAAGAAGAATTTTTTTCAGAACGAGAGACAAACGTGAAGATCATATTTCTATATTGTTTGGCACGGGCAGAATAATGATTGACTAGATTTTCCCGATGCCGAGCCAGGGCCTTAGAAAACTTTCGCTTCGTGAAAATCCGTATGCTGTTCATAAGACCCATATTCGGACGTCCACACTCTTTCCATACTGAAAACCAGAATTTTGCTTGACAACATGAAATGACGAGATCTGGATTTGACGACCACCCGGGAATGATTCCTTTACGAATTCATTGCAATGGAACAGCTTTTTTCTGCGAAGCGGAGAGCAGGGCAGATTTCTGCGCAATATATATCTAGACAAATAGAAACCTCTTTTTGAGGTAACTAGAGTGACTTCTGAAGGAGATGAAATGGGACGCTGATTTTATTCAGGACTGAATCTACGGACTTGATGAATAAGGCTTGATCAATTTTCGACCAGTTACGACGGTGTCGAGGTGCTGAAGGAGCAAGAGGTGTGGTTTTGTGACCAGAAGATGGCGTACCGACAGGGCAAGTTATGGGAATATGATCAGACAACTGATAATCAAACACAACCTTTATTATATCCGCTCGGAAATCTGACGATGCTACAACGTGGTCCAGGTTGGAAGTTCGCGAGGACGTGTGAACAAACGTAAAATCGGACAATTTATCTAAACACATAAGAAATCACTAAATAAGCCCTTAACGTTGTACGTTGTACGAGTGAAGCTTGAGAATTCGGCTCTGACAGATTACAATGAAAGTCACCGGCTATAATGCAAGGTAAACCTAAGTGTAAAGTTTTGGCTATACATGAACCTAGTTTTTCACAAGATAGCGCAAATTTACGCTCAGACTGGTCATTATTGTAATCTGTGGGAAGATAAACACTAATACACACAGAACAATCCACTCTCACAGCTAGATAATAATCATTTGCTTCGAAGATACTAGAACAGAGAGCTGATTTCAAAAACGTAATAAGTCCACCCAAGGGTCGGCCTCTATTGTTCAGCTGTCTAGCGGGTACAAAATAAGTTGTCATATCCACAAGCTCAAGTATGTTCAGACCATATTTGGTAACAAAATATTCCTGGAAAAAAATCACACTAAACTCAGAACAAGGGCTTTCCAGAACCGAAGGTTTATTAATAAAATAGCTGTTTATATTCCACGATAAAAGAGTTAGTGACGAGGTCATTAGTTTGAGGGTTTACAGTTTTTCGGGCACTTCTCACTGTAGCAAGTATGACCCTGCTTCTTGCAACCAACGCAAAAGGCCGCCTTCTGACACGGGGTATCGGACGTAGATTTGTGATCGGCAGAGCCGCATTTGGAACATAATGAACCGTTCTTACAATCTGCGGCTAGGTGACCGATTGCGTGGCAATTAAAGCAATGCCGAGGTAAGAACACGAACTCTTCAGCTGGGAGGTGTTCATATCCAATTTCCACTGAAACTTTGAGAAAGGTATCGAGGTTATTTCGTGTTGGAAAGTAACTTTAAATGTTCGAGACTTGCCACACTGTAGAGTTTTATTACACTTGGGGATTAGCTGTTAAAGAGACTGTTTGTCTAGATCCTCCGGCACTCGCTTGATCGTAGATAAAAAGGTCTTTAAAACCCTTTTAAATCGTTTTAATGTCCCCCTTTCAACAATAGCACTTATGATTCACAGATTCAAAAAACTTGCAGTTTAACTGCCTCACATTTTGACCTAAAATATGGGTGATATAGCTCTGTTCCTAGGGCTGATAGCACCCAGAATAAAATTATACCTGGTTTCCGTGTGAACTGTCAACTGAGTAATGAAAATACTTTCTAAAAGTTAAGCTTTTACAGCCCCCCCCTCCCTTCACTTGATTTTGGCCCTTGGTGTAGCCTACCCTGCGGGATGATAGCTGTTTTCGAGTCATCAGAGTCTCTGAGATTTATCACTGTTATGCTTGTCGTGACACTACTAAAATATGAAAATAGTGCAAGTTTCCAGGGTAAATATTGAACCAATGGCTTGACTTACTATCATCAATATCTCAATATGGCAAATTCAAAAATTATTTTTATTTTAAATTTTTCAGTGTTTAGACTAGTCTGTACCAGATAAAAAAGAGGGACGAAAAATCCCTTTCTGATAGCAATTAAAAAATGTTTGTTTTGTTTTGAGTGGTTTTGCTAAAATATCGCCAGTAATCTCTCGTGGTTCATTAGTTTATTTGTGTTGATTTTTCAGCCAATGGCATTTAACTGAATCTTAAGCAGGTGCATAACTATGATTTCTATGCGATAATAAACCAACGATATTTTATGTCTTCGGCTTGTGGTTGCTACTAGTACAGACTAGCGTATCCAAATAGGAAAAAGCTGAAGTTAATAAAAAAGTTTCGCAGCTGCTTAACCATTATAACGCATAAATCTGTAGCTACAAAGAGATTAATTTTGGCGGATTATGCAAAATGGTTGCTTTTCCGTGAAAGCGGAGCAGGGTGAAACAAGGGTAAGCTTTGAAAGGGTAAGCAAGGGTAAGCAAGGTAAAAATAGTGGTAGATTAGGGGCAAAACACTTTAGCACGAAATTACGATTTTAGCAATATTTCGTCATGTGTAATACTGTAGCTTGTGGTAAAATTTGTGCCACTTTCGTGATACAATTTTTTATTTTTGGCATGGACGAAATAATGAGGATTTTTAAAAAAGATAGAGTAATTAACAAAAAGGGCGGACCGCATATTTCCATATTTGTTTTGAAATATTTACTCGAAGTTTGATATAATCAGGACCGCCTTTGTGCCGCGTTCGTCTCGAAAGATTGCCGCTAAGTTTAAAATAACCGGACATAAAAACAAAAATTAAGAATTTGACCTAAAACTAATCCAACTACTCTTAGCGGGCCATGCGAATTTTTTTTTTTACTGTAGTGCCAAAAATTGTTGTGAAACACGCAAATTTGGGCGATTTTAGCACTTTCAGGGCTTACCGTGTTGGCAGTCATTGTTGTCAAAAGCTCTGGCGTATTTTTGGCGTGTTTTCAAAGGTCTGGCGTATTTTTTGTTTCATCTTCTGGCGAAACTGCCTCTAGAACGCTTGAACCAAAGGAAATTCCAACTCTCAAAAAAGGTCTAAAATTTTCTCTTTTCTTCTAAAAAAAAGTTCCTGTGGCAGATTTAATTTTCTCTCTAGTCTTCTTTGCACAAATTGAATACCTCTATTTCCAGCCCAGACGAAGTTAGGGCTATTCTTATTGATACCCTTTACAACAATCAAAAAAAGGTTAATTCTCCTGGCAATATAAAACCAGATAATTTGTATGACCTAAAAATTCTATCGAATCTCGGCAAAGACCCGTCCATTATTATAACTAAAGCGGATAAAATCAATTCTCTGGTTGTCATAGATACGACAGATTACAACATAAAAATTTATTTGAATCTAAATAACAAAACTACATATACAGCTATAACCCAAATGGCAAATCTACATATACAACTGTAACCCACGATCAGTCCAATCAGTTTGCTACCAAAATTATAAATGAATTAAAAAATCTAAAACAAAATGGTATAATTGCCCCACAATTATATAATTAATTTTTTCCCCGTGGTAGCTTTTGTCCAAAATTTTATGGTCTACCAAAACTATGATTTGGTAGACCAAAATCAGTATGAATCTAGCTCATGTACTGTGAAGACCAGAATATGAAATAGATAGCTATCCTAATCGAAAAACATTTGAGTGAATGAAAGGATTAAAATTGCGCAATTACTGGATACCTTAACTGTCATCTGAGAAATTTATTCAACTGAATTTTTCTTTCAACAACACGTTTTTTGGATTTTTCGGGGGGTAGTCAATCGCCCCCCTTGTGAGTGAATCTCGTTTAATATTGTTTAAAAAAAATTGTGTTTAGGTATATCGCCAAACTTATGTAATAAATATTCCAGTATCCTAAGCCAAGTTTAACCCAGCTAATGAGCTCCAAAACGAAAAATTAGACTGACTACTTAGTAGGCAGGCAGATTTAATAGCTGCAGTTAACAATTTATCTTCTGAGATACAGGAGTTAAAGAATGAGGCTTCAGTAAGAGATGGAAAAATATCCAAACTAGAAAGGTCACTTGAAGAGCAAAAGCAGAAGAACTCGTTGCTCGAGCGTCAAATGCTACTAATTGAAGTAAAAGAAAGAAGTTCGAACTTGATCATACACGGCTTACAGACAGATATTAATCCGAATCAATCCCTTGAAGCTCACGTGAAAGATATACTTAAGAATACAATAAAAATGGAGTCATCTGTGTCAATTAACAAATGTTACCGCTTAGGAGGAAAAACTGTCAATATAACGAATAGACGCCATAATCAAAGTCAGACACGTAAACCGGCAGTTAATCCAGTGCTAATTAGGCTCAGGAATGAAGCTGAAGCTTATCTAGTTATGCAAAACGTATCCAAGCTTTAGGTCTCTGGAATTAAAACTTACAAGGACGTTCCTTCAGCACTTAAAACTTTATGCACATGATTCCTCGCTAAAGCAAAAGAGATGAAGAAGTCTGGAATGATAATTGCTTCTCGGGTTAAAAATAAAGGAAACCATGTATGGCTTGAGATAAAAAAAAATGGTTCGGTGATATGGGAGAGAGCTGATCAATAACTGAATAGGATAGTAGTAATCTGAGTTTAGATTTATAAGATTTTGTGGAGTATTTTGTTCATTTTGCGTTTAGTGCTAAATTATTTTTACGTTTATTTTACGTTTTGCGTTTAGTATCATAATGAGTATTATGTGGTTTTTTCTTACTTTTTTTTTTGTTATCAAAACTGTTATATTTAATTTCCTTACTTTGTGCCACACTATTCCTGATTTTTCCTATATAAGGTTTTCATGTTATAAAGTTCTAGTTTTTCGTTTATGTTTGTCTCTTTCAGATGAAGTTCTGGTTACATTTGTGTCTCCTATGACTCTCCGTATGGTTGGTAAGTCACTTTTTGTCAATAAGTATACCCAGCATCGAGATAATGGATAATAGAATTCGTAATTTTTAGGAACTCCCCCTAGATTTAGGTAAAATATTTGAGAATTTATGCAAAGATGACGATGTTTTTGAAATGATGGTTCATTCTATCCCAAATAATAAATATCTACTCCCCACCTAAGTTTTAAATAAAGGCGCTAATTTTAGGATGGCATTTTTGAACTGTCGCGGGTTACTAAATATTTTTGATCGAATATCCCTGTTTATTTCTCATCATAATATAGATGTCTTCGCCTCTTGTGAAACATTTTAAATGATTCGACAAAGACATTTATTAATAAACAGGAATATACTTTTTTCATAAGAATCGGATTAATAAAAAACAGGGAGGGGTAGGTTTTTCATTAAATCAACAATTCAGTCAGATCTTGTGAGTGAATTTGATCACCTATATCTTGAAATGGCGTTTAAGTTTTTGTCAGTTAAAATAAATGTAAATGGTATGAAAATTTTGTGTTGTGTTTTTTAATGGTCTCCAAGTTTTCCTGCGTCAAGATTCATTCAACTTATTGATGATTTTATGCTTATTCCTTCAAAAAAGTACGCCAAAATAGTTATCATGGGTGACTTTAATATTGATTTATATAATTCTAATAATTCAAGCGGTAATTTCCACGGAATCTCTTCTGACGGGGCTGACTTGTTATCAGTTTGCCTGTTCGGTGGTCTCTTACCAGCTTATGGAGTCCCAACAAGAATAACGAAAGATTCTGCTTCCCTTATTGATAATTTGTTTCTGAATTTGGAATTAAATTCTAGTGGTGTTGTTATTGAAGATTTCTCAGATCATTTGACGCTTGTGACTCACCTTCACTTGATTACAGAGCTTAATAGGCCTACTAAAAGAAAAATAAGAGTTCCTTAAGTAGACTTAAAGTATTGCTTTCTTCAAGTGATTTTTCTTCTGGTTTAGAGTCTTCAGACCCTGAATTTGCTGCTGAATGTTTTGTGAATCAGTTTAAACGTTCCTTCAATAATGCTTTCCCTCTCCGCCAAATATCAAGAAGAAATAGTATAAAGCCGATTAAGCCTTGGATATCTCCTAGATTGCTGGTATCAATAAAAAATAAGAATCTGTTATATAAGGCATACTTAATGCATCCATCTGAAGTTAAGTTAGCTGAATTTCACAGATACAAAAATTATTTAACAAAAATTTTAAGATCAGCAAAAAGTCATTACTTCGCCGAAGCATTTGTTGAAGCAGAAGGGTCCCCCAAGAAGACATGGGAAATAATTAATAAGTGCTTAGGAAAGCATAAGACCCAGGATCTTCCTGATGAATTAATAGCTGAAGATGGAACTAAACTTCCTACAGGGAAATCGGAAGTTATCAATGCATTAAATATACAATTTGCGAAAATGGGTGAGGAAACCACGTCAGCTGCTGGAAACAACCTGGCCCGTCATCTGGATAATGAAACTGGAGAGGACTTTCAATGAAATTTACACTTGTCTCTCAATTACTCCATTTTTCTTACTCCTGTAACCCCAGATGAGCTTTCACTTTCAACAAACCTTTTAAAGAATGGATCTTCAGAAGGGATTGATGAGTCATCGACTAATCTGATTAAGTGCATAGTACCAAATATTGTAAACCTGCTTTCTCATGTGTTCAACCTCTGTTTTAAAACCAGAACATTTCCTTCTTGTTTCAAGTCTGTAAGAATTATCTCTTTGTATAAAGGAGGAGACCCGAAGAACCCAACAAACTATCGGCCGATTTTGATCCTGTCTACATTTGGGAAGTTGCTCGAAAAGTGCCTATATAACCGCATAGTCAACTTTCTAATGAAATCTAAATTTTTTAGTCCGATGCAATTTGGGTTCCGGAAGTCTCACTCTACTGAGCATGCTATTATGGCAATGACTCAGTTTGTTCATGACGCCCTCGACAAAGGTGATATTCCTGCTACAATTTTTATTGACATTAAAAAGGCATTTGATACGATTTCCCATAAAATATTACATACTAAACTTGATAGCTGCGGCATAAGAGGCCCAGTTAATGAATTAATAGTATCATAACTAAAAAAACGAAATCAATATGTAGACGGAGGTGATACATCTTCCTGATCAGTATCTCAATCTTACTCAGTTGGAGTCCCGCAAGGCTCTATTTTGGGTCCACTCCTATTTCTTATCTATGTTAATGATATTAGTAATAGCATCAAAGATATTGGCCTTAACACATTATTCGCCGATGACACGGCATCCAATGTCAGCAGCCCCGACTCTAGATCTTTGAAGCTTTGATTGGAGTCAGCAGTGTCGAGGCTCATCTTATGGTTTTCGAGAAATAAATTGACTATTAATTGTACTAAGACAAAATTCATCATCTTCTCTCGTACTGGTAAAACAGCACCGGAAATTATGATGATTAATATTCAAAGCCTACCCATTGAAATTGAAAGAGTTGATGATATTAAATATCTCGGAATAATACTGGATTCAAGTTTATCCTTTAAAAGCCATGCAATTTATCTTTGAATGAAACTGGCAAGAAATATTGGAATGATGAATCATCTGACATTTGTTCTGCCGTTTTTTGCCCTGAAATCTCTTTATCATTCTCTAGTGCATTCATATATAAATTACTGTCCCATTATTTTTTTGAATACTTTTAAAACTCATGTTCTTCCTCTTCAAAGGCAACAAAATAAAGCTCTGCATTTATTGAAAAATTGCCTGCCTCGCCTGTTTTCTTACCCTGATAAATCGTCAACAAAAAGTATGTATCAAATTTTAAATATTCTTCCACTGGATCTTTTCTCTTCTTTCCATTCTGTTCTTTATATAATTAAATACGTTCAAGGTCTTTTGCCTGAGTGTTTTTATTATCATAATAATTTTTTTCAGTATGATAATCAGGTTTTGAATGCATATTGGACCCGTGGCAGTTCTGTTGTCCATCAGGCTTTAATAAAATCTGAAAGGTCCCGTTTTTCACCAAGGCGAAGTATTATATATAATTGGAATAAATTTCAGAGTTATATTGATTTGAATAATTAGTTGGTTAATAATAAAATTAGATTAATGAATCACCTAATCAGCAATTATTAATTTGATTAATTTTCTGGGGTGGATACACCTCATTTCACTTTATTTATTTGGTTATTTTGATTTTATTCGGATTTTGTTTTCTGTTACCGTACGGAGCGATTGAAGAGCAATATTTTTATTCCAGTATCTGGAGATAGTATTATTTATTTATTGTTGAGTGTATATAAACCCACACACGAGTTATTCTCACTGTAGGTCATTAATTTGATAGTTTTGTCAAAAAATTTTTATTGATTAAGAAAGAACTTGAAATTGAACTACATAAGCAAGGCAGTCCTTTAAGACCCATCGTAGCTTGGAAGAAAGCCCCCGCCTCTAATATTGGAAAATGGTTATGTACAGCCTTCAAACCTTTGCTTTATTCTCAAAAATCATACATATATGTAATTCGGTATATTAAGTCGAAAAACTCAAAAACGTAAGTATCTCAGAAAATACCATTATAAGCAGTTTTGACATTTGTTAGAAATTGAAATTGCAAATAAAATCTTAATTCTAGATGTGTTAATTATTCGTAGCTTAGATTAACTCAATTTTACTGTTTACAGAAAACAAACACAAAACAATAGATATTTAGGCCTACATTTTCAAACCAGCCCTCACAATTTAAAAGAGTTGTCATAATCTCTCTCGTCGGTCGCGCTCTAAATATTTGTTTTGACTCCTACATCACAGCAAAACTAAACTTTATCAGGGATATAATTTTTGGAAATGGGTATCCTATTTTATTTATTAATAATACAATTATCCGTAGACTGAGAAGAAACTCCCGTAAATCAATAGTAGTTTACCATGTGATAATCCCAATAACAAATATAATATACTTCCCTTACATCCCAAAAATCACCACGAATCTTATAAACGTTTGCACACAAAATAATATGTATATAGCATTTACCAATAATTTCAAAATCATAAATTCCTAAATTCTGGTAAAGATTACTCGCCAGTTACTCGCCAAAGAGGGTTGCTTTTGATTCTGCTTAAAGCAGCCATGTATTCGGCGTTCCATAGCGAAAACAAGATTATATTAATTGAAAAATTATAAAATATTTTCAGCGTTTGTGTTTAGTTTTAAAAATAAAGGGTAAAAGGAAACATATTTAATAATAGAATAAGATATTTAGGATATTTTTAGTTTGAATAAGTAAGGTAAATAAGTTAATTAAGATAGGTAGGTATTAAGTGTGAATATGAAACGTCACTAAATAGTGTATATTTCGTAGATTTACATGGACCACTAGGTAACGTGCAGAGAGTGTTAAAATATTTCGTAGATTTGTGAGGACCGCTAGGTAGCGTGCAGAAAGTGTCGAAATAAAATATTTAATCTGGTAATTGGTTTAATTTTTTTTTGATTTTTTTTTTAGTGGTGGTGTTGGTGGTTGTTTAATAGTATTTTGTTGTTTGGTTTGTTTTTGCGTGTGTGTGCTATTTTAACGGAAAGTGAAAATTGAATAAAAACAATATCTAAATTCAAAAATGTCCTGAGTTAAGGCTATGGAAGAGGTCTGACGATTCACCAGAGAGCCCAGTATTTGAATACTTATGCTTGTCCAGTTTTATTGTACATGTCCTCTGTTTCACAGGCCAAAAAGACACATCTAAAACAAATTGTGAGTGCAATTTACCAGTACATATGGAATTATAAATTTCCACCGAAATTGTAAACAGACATTATGTTCATACATAGAAATTATGGAGGACTTCAGGTCTTACATGTGGAATGTAAGATGAAAGAATTGTTTATTAGGACAATGTTGGAACAAGTGATGAGGAATAAAGAATAACCAACAAGTGCTTGGTATGAAGTATGGAAAAGAAAAGAAAATAAATATCCTCCAAAATATAATCAAGCATTCAAAGAAATTTATGAAATAGAAAAATTAGAATGTTGCTTGAGATAAATGGGAAAATTGACAAAGTAAAACTTAAGGAATAATATGGAAAAAAGAAGCAGATTCCTCCACTAAAAATAATTGAAAATGGTAGTTATAGTGAAGAAGAGGGGGACAAAAGTTTCATGCTACTAGAAAGTTGCCTGTTACCACTAAAAGTTAAAGAACATATGTTTTTCTTTATGCATAATTTGTTACCCACAGAAGAGTCGAAAGTAAAGATGAATATGAGTGGTAGTAATGGACTTTGTAAGCTATGCGAGAAAAAACTGGAAACAGAATATTATGTAATGTTAGAATGTGAAAAACAAGAAACAAATATAGCAGGACTGAGGAATTTATTGGCAAGCATTACATGTAAAAAAGATGAAATTAATTTAGAGAAGGCTGTTTACCTAAAAATAGATGATAGGGCCTATACAAGGACAAGAGTGTACAGGGTATCGATTTTTTGTTGTTACACGTGGAAGTGAAAAGAAAAGCAGAAGGAAGATTATGATGTGATAAATCGTGTGGAAACAGAATGGAAAAGGATATGGATTATGAAGTTTAAGAAAATTTAGGACGTGTTTGGTCTAAAGTAGAAGGGAATAGTTTTGTGTCTTGGTGGGCAAGGATGTGTTGTAAAAAAAGGAAAAAATAATAATAATAAAAGGAGAGTTGAGAAAAAATTAAAGGGTTTAAGGGTTTGACATTTGTAGGATCTTTGTTTTTTCATTTTGTAGTAAAAAATAAAGGAAAGATGGAACATATATTTATGGAACAAGATTAGACTTTAAATTATATATTTCGAACTTTTAAGGAAGGGTTTCATTTTAGAGTTTGATTAGAATTTTTAGATTATAATAGTTATATTCAGCATTTATTAAGTATTTTTAAGTTTATATATTAGGTAAGATTTAAATTTCATTGAATGATTAGAATGTATGGGGGTTATGATTGAATATAGCTTTATGGAATTTAAAAATAATATAGGAGTTTGTATGATGTAATAAAAAAACAAAAAACATAGAGTTTAGATTTGAAGCATTTGGGACTTAGATTGTAGGGTTTAGATTTGAGGTCTTAGATTTGATGAGTTACGTTTGAATTAGTGGAGTTTATTTTATGAAAAAAAAAAATTTAGTAGTTCTCTAGGGAATGTAGATTTAATGACTGTTTGGAATTTATTTTATATGTTGGGGTATTGTATCATATATTTTATGTGATACGATTCACCTGGATTGTGAAATATTTGATTTTTGGGAATTTTTTGGAGGGTTATTGTAGCTACCTAACACCACGAGGCCCAGCGAGAGCAGAGTTTGTTGAAATTTTGGGAATAATGGTGTTATATATATATATATATATATATATATATATACACACACACATATATATATACACACACACACACACACACACACACACACACACACACACACACTATATATATATATATATATATATATATATATATATATATATATATATACATATATATATATATATACATATACATATACATACAATGATATAGTGAATATAGAGATATATATATATATAATATATAGATAGATATATATATATATATATATATATATATATATACACACACACACACACACACACACACACATATATAAAAAAAGAGAGAGAGAGAGAGAGAGAGAGAGAGAGAGAGAGAGAGAGAGAGAGATAAGAGAGAGAAAATATATATATATATATATATATATATATATATATATATATATATATATATATATATATATATATATATATATATATATATATATATATATATATATATATATATATATATATATATATATATATATATATATATATATATATATATATATATATATATATATATATATATATATATATAAAAATATATATAGTAAAAATTGTTTTAAAGTGTTATAAGAAAAGTGAATGTATTTTAAATTACAAAAACGTATATGCATTGTAAGATTGTATTTTAATGTCATATGTTATAGGCCTAATGAATGGGAGCAGCCCCTTGCCATCGTGGGTAGCTAAAATGAGAATTTTGAAATTGTTGTATGGTAAATTAATGGATGGAGAATCGTATGAATGAAAAAAAAAATTAGGAAAAGGTAAATAAAATGTACTAGGAGAGAAAAAAGTATGCATGTGAGGAATTATAAAAGTGGAAAGCTATAGAACATCGAGTAAGAGGAAAAATAGATAGGTAGTGAAGTGAAGGAGTAATAGAAAAATAGGGATAAATTAGACTACAAATAAGCAAGGAGTCTTAGATAAAACAAAAGGAGAAAGAGACATGATTGATTTTTTTTTTCTTTCAGGAGTACGAAAAGGAAACAATAATCGGTTTGATTCTGTCCATTACGTGAAGTATCACCAAACTATTATTAACAAAACGAAAAAGAAGAGGAAACGCAGAAAGGAGGACCAAATATTGCTGGATAAAAGAAAGAAAAGAAGAAAAATTTAGAATATGCATGAGAAAATGATTTTGTGTTTTTTCCATGTTATACTCTATTTTTGATAAAAAAAAGAGCCATTTCACCAATGATAGTATATAATGCTGATTCACATTATATGGGAAAAAATGCACTAGGGCTCCAATGACACATCAAACAATATTTTAGAAGAAAATATAACATCAAGAAAATATGATATCAAGCCATAAAACTTTAATCAAAGGCAAATTAAAAATAGAGTGCTTAATGACTTTAGGATGGAAGCTTTCTCAAAAATGACTCTGTCTCTTTTTCCATAGAATTTTGAGCCAAGTTAGTAAAAACTGAAACCAAGGAGTCATCAATGAGCCCTATATGGCAGAAATTGTAGCACTGTGTTGGCCAGGTCTCAACTAATTCAGCAATGTGTATTGCTTCTTCTTTTAAAAGCACTTTGGATTAACGAAGCTTATTTGTGAAACAGTGCTGAAAAAATAAAACTGTGCAAAATTATTTGCTTTGGGACACCTGTAGCCTACTGGATAACTGATCACAAGTTGAGTGATTAGATTTGGATGATAAGGAGACAGGCTGTGAAAATGCACTGATAAAACTTTAGTTAGTTAAAATTTATGCATGATGAATAAAGTTCCTCAACCAATCTGTAATCTTTTTCAATAGAGGAGGAACTGGATATATTGCAAGATGCTTCAATAAAGCTGCACAAGAAGTACCTGAACAAGTACCATATGAAGAGGAAAAGTCCGAGAGAGAGAAAGGTTGCTTATAAAAGGTGAAAGACAGACTACTAGATGCCCATGGGAGAAGTGCCACTGCCCCAACCCCCCCCCCGATTTTTTCCTTGCAGAGGAGTGCAAATTGTTTTCCAGGAATAATTTGAATAGAAAAGATACTAGCAAGCAATTTTTGGACTTTCTTAACGACAAATTCAAAAGTGAAATAAAACAAAAATTAACAGTCCAAAATGTAGTTTCGAATGAAAGATGAAGTGTAGTGTATATGCCAAAATAACTCGCTCTAAAGAAGAGTATCCAGATGAGTAAGAGGTTTTACAGTGAAAGAATAAAAAAAAAAGATTATACAAATGATAACTCCATAGAGTGGTGGCTTTATAGCAAAATCAACACTACAAGCTTCATTACGTATTAGAGACAAAAAGCATAGAAAATAGGGGAGGATTTCATCCAAATTCTTAACATTATCATCAAATGTATCAACCCCAAAGAAGGTTCTTGAAAAACTAAGCTTTACAGACAAGCATCAAACCTAGGAGGTGTACCAATTGGCAACACTTCAGCCATATGAGAAATGTATGCCAAAACCATTTTGAAAAAAAAAACAACGTTAAAACACACAAGCAACAGACACCCTGAAGAAAATTACCACCAAAATCAGGTTGAATGTGAAACATTTATAGCAAAATCCTATATGTAGAAACACAAATCACACAAGGGAATAAAAAGAATTTGATATTAGTGACATTGCTAGTAGGAGCCAAGTTCCTTAAAGAGAAGCAAAAGTGACATATGCTTAAGTGGGGAAAAGAGGATAGAAGACTACGTTTGTTGAAAAAAAGCAACAAAACAGAAGATTCACTGTCCAAAAGGTTGCAGTTCTCTGAGCAAACACGCAAACAAATTCCCGTTGTCACATGGCATAACTTATGCCTGCAAACTTGACTTGGTTTACAAACTGGCTCCCCCATAAGTTCAGGTAGGACTGAGAGATCAAAGCATAGCTAGGCAGTTTGATGCAGCATTTCATCCTACAACATTACAAACTGGCTCCCCCGAAATTTCTGGTAGGATTGAGGGATTAAAACTTAGCTAAGTATTTGGAATGGGATCTTTCATCCTACAAAGTTACAAACTGACTCCCCCAAAAGTTCAGACAGGACTGAGAGATCAAAACGTAGCTAAATACTTGGATGCGATCTTTCATCCAACAACGTTACAAACTTGCTCCCTCAAAGTTCTGGTAGGACTGAGAGATCAAAACATGGCTAAGTATTTGGATGCAATCTTTTATCCTACAATATTACAAACTGGGTCCCCCTAAGTTATGGTATGACTGAGAGATCAAAACGTAGCTAAATACTTGGATGCGATCTTTCATCCAACAACGTTACAAACTGACTCCCCCAAAAGTTCAGGCAGGACAGAGAGATCAAAACGTAGCTAAATGCTTGGATGCGATCTTTCATCCAACAACGTTACAGACTGACTCCCCCAAAAGTTCAGGCAGGACTGAGAGATCAAAACGTAGCTAAATATTTGGATGCGATCTTTCATCCAACAACGTTACAAACTTGCTCCCCTAAAGTTCTGGTAGGACTGAGAGATCAAAACGCAGTTAAGTATTTGGATGCAATCTTTCATCCTACAATATTACAAACCTTCTCCCCCAAAAGTTCAGGTAGGATTGAGAGATCAAAACGTAGCTAAGTATTTGGAATGGGATCTTTCATCCTACAACATTATGAACTAGCTACCCCAAAAGTTCTGGTAGGACTGAGAGATCAAACCATAGCTAAGTATTTGGATGCAATCTTTCATCCTAAAAGATTACAAACTGGCTCCCCAAAAGTTCAGGTAGGACTGAGAGATCAAACCAAAGCTAAGCGTTTGGATGCAATCTTTCATCCTACAATATAACATACTGGCTCCAACAGAAGTTCAGGCAGGACTGAGAGTTCAAAACGTAGCTAAGTATTTGAATGCGATCTTTCATCCTATAACATTACAAACTGGCTCCCCAAAAGTTCAGGTAGGACTGAGAGATCAAAACATGGCTAAGTATTTGGATGCAATCTTTTATCCTACAACGTTACAAACTGGCTCCCCCTAAGTTATGGTAGGACTGAGAGCTAGAAATGTAGCTAAGTATTAGGATGCAATCTTTCATCCTGCAACATTACAAACTGGCTCCCCCAAAATTTTTGGTAGGATTGAGAAATCAAAACGTGGCTAAGTATTTGGATGTGATCTGTCATTCTACAACGTCCATCCTGCCAAAAGAGACTCGTTTAGGATTCCAGGTGATTTTTTTATAAAGAGAAAACACATTTGCTAAATTTAATGGCAAATTTTTGATTTTCCGTTTAATTTGTTTTTATTGCCTCTTTTTTTATTTTTATATTCAACTGGATGCTTATCTGGGTCTGAATTTGAATAGATGAAAGCCATTATTGATGTGTCCAAACTCACCCCACAGTATGGCCAAAGTCTCTGTTCAGTTCAGGGTAGCTATGAATGGTATGTGGAAATAGAAAAAATAAAATAAAAAAGAGGAACATCAATGACAGACCAAAGAAACTCCAGGGCAAAACAAACTGTTTTAGCCTTTGAAGTCACAAGATGGTGGGGAATAAGTTCCAGTACAAGGTTCATCAAAAATAGCTGCCTGAGATACCCTTGATCTCCCCTACAGCTAGTAATTTATTACTGTTATTACTGATTGGATCCAAGACTCCAAACTACAAAGGTCAATTAGAGAAAATTACTATTAAAATGGAGGTCTATCTGATGTTCAAACAAGAAGATTCACTGTGAGCTAAAATAAGCGCCTAATGAAAATTTTAAGAAAAAATTTGAAATCTTTTCACCCATATTTCACAGATCAGCCCAAAAAAAGGTAGAAAAGGCTATGCTATACTATCAAAGCTAACATTACTACCAATTACAACAAGACTTGAAGAATGAATGTCAATCACAGATATAATGAAAAAACCTAATTCAAAGACAACAGCAACGAAATAGCAGAGCAACTTCAAGGTAGTTGGTTAGCAACACTTCCTACAAAAGGAAATAGTCATATACGTTACACCACTACTACCACTATCAACTCACCGCAGCACCAAGCTGCCTGAGGCTAACACAGCTACGCATGCTCCTCCTCCATTCCAATCTATTTAAAGCCTTGCTTTTTACATCTGCCCACAAAGTTCCCATTTCCTGTAAATCTTTCTTTATGACGTCCACTTACTTTCTGTTTAGCCCTAGACGGTTGGCCAAAAAGAACAATCTTTGGCAATCTGTCATCCTTTATCCGCACAATGTGCACTAACCACCTCAACCTTTCTTTTGTTTTAGCCCTAGAGAGCAGTATTGAACCACATTTTTCATACAGCCTATTGTTTGAAATATGGTCAGTTAGCCAGGTGCTCAGAACAATCCTTAAGCAATTTCTCTGGAAAACCTATCTTCATCCGCTTTTCGGAAGGATCATGCTTCAGAGCCATATTTGACCACCGTCATCACTGTAACTTCTAATATTCTAATTTTGGTTTGCAGAATTATCTTCCTATTCTTCTAAACTTTTTTAACTGTGAAAAAAAGCACCCTGAGCCTTGGCTATTCTACTCTTCACTGCTCCCGCTGTCTTTACTGATAATACTACCAAGTTAAGTGAAACTGCCCACCTGATCAATCTTTTCATTACCCAGCATCACCTTTTCATCTTCACTTATTCCTAGCATTAGTGACTTAGTCTTGTTGACATAAATTTTCAGACCTATTCTAGCACCTGAACTCACAAAACCTCTAAAACTACAAATAAATGTTGTTTAATAACACTCTCTAGGGCTATAATGAAAGGAAGGTTGAGGTGGCTAGGGCACGTTTTGCAGATGAAGGATGACAGATTATTGTTTTTGGCCAATTGTCTAGGGCTAAATGGAAAGCAGGTTGTCCTCGTTTGGGGGTGGGAGGACGTCATAAGGAAACATTTAAAGGGTATGGGAACCTCATTGGCGGGTGTAAAAAGGGAGGCTTTGACCCAGGAGCCGGGTAACCAGACCAATCCTTAAATAATTTATCTGGAAAACATCTAGCATATCTGCATCCGCTTTTTGGAAGGCCCATGCTTCAGAGCCATATTTGAGCACCGTCATCACTGTAGCTTCTAATATTCTAATCTTGGTTTGCAGAATTATCTTCCTATTTTTCCAAACTTTTTTTAACTGTGAAAAAAAAACACCCTGAGCCTTGGCTATTCTACTCTTCACTGCTCCCACCGTCTTTACTGATAATACTACCAAGTTAAGTGAAACTGCCCACCTGATCAATCTTTTCATTACCCAACATCACCTTTTCATCTTCACTTATTCCTAGCATTAGTGACTTAGTCTTCTTGACATTAATTTTCAGACCTATTCTAGCACCCTGAACTCACAAAACCTCTAAAACTACAAATAAATGTTGTTTAATAACACTCTCTAGGGCTATAATGAAAGGAAGGTTGAGGTGGCTAGGGCACGTTTTGCAGATGAAGGATGACAGATTATTGTTTTTGGCCAACTGTCTAGGGCTAAATGGAAAGCAGGTTGTCCTCGTTTGGGGGTGGGAGGACGTCATAAGGAAACATTTAAAGGGTATGGGAACCTCATTGGCGGGTGTAAAAAGGGAGGCTTTGACCCAGGTGCCGGGTAACCAGACCAATCCTTAAATAATTTATCTGGAAAACATCTAGCATATCTTCATCCGCTTTTTGGAAGGCCCATGCTTCAGAGCCATATTTGAGCACCGTCATCACTGTAGCTTCTAATATTCTAATCTTGGTTTGCAGAATTATCTTCCTATTTTTCCAAACTTTTTTTAACTGTGAAAAAAAAACACCCTGAGCCTTGGCTACTCTACTCTTCACTGCTCCCACCGTCTTTACTGATAATACGACCAAGTTAAGTGAAATTGACCACCTGATCAATCTTTTCATTACCCAACATCACCTTTTCATCTTCACTTATTCCTAGCATTAGTGACTTAGTCTTCTTGCCATTAATTTTCAGACCTATTCTAGCACCCTGAACTTGCAAAACCTCTAAAACTACAAAAAATGTGGTTTAATACCGCTCTCTAGGGCTATAATGAAAAAAAGGTTGAGGTGGATAGGGCACGTTTTGCAGACGAAGGATGACAGATTGTCAAAGATTGTTCTTTTCGGCCAACCGTCTAGGGCTGAAAGGAAAGCAGATTGTCCTTGTTTGGGATGGGAGGACGTCATAAGGAAAGATTTAAAGGATATGAGAACCTCATGGGCGGGTGTAAAAAGGAAGGCTTTGAATAGATTGGGATGGAGGAGCGTGCATGGCTGTGTTGGCCTCAGGCGGCTTGGTGCTGCAGTGAGTATTCATAGTAGTCGTATTGCAATACATCAGTTAATCCATCCAAACCTTTCAATCTAGTTTAATTTTTTGAGTTAATGTGCCACAATAATAATATTTTCAAATATTCAAATTCTTTTATGAATTTCTTTTTGCAATTACTATTTAGAGTGATTTTGTTAACTATCTTCAGGCAATTCAGTTCATTTCTTCTGTCCTAATTTTTCATGAATTTATAGTGTATACCGAAGTTGCAGCGGAAGTGTTGGTGGCTTCAATCAAAGAAATGACGAACAAGTCTGGTTGATCAACAAACCCATGTGTTATTGTGAAATATAAATTGTGGATTGTTGCCTCAAATTGTGAGTCAAAGACATTTTTCCTAACCTAGTGTGTTATTATCCTTATTAATAGACCCTAAAGTGTTATATTATACTTATTTACCTTGGATTTTTATTGTGTTTAATGTGTTTTAATTGGTGATATTTAAGTGTATTTCCCTAGAGATTTCAACGTTTCCTGATCAGTGATGCCAGGTGCCTGACTCAAGAATGCGCACCAAGGGAAGCGAAAATGTGCCATCGGTGCATTTTCGCTATCCATTTTTGGGGTGGAATTCGAAAATTCAGGGTAAATTAGATCTTGCAGGGATGAGTGCAAAAAAAAAAAAAAAAAAAAAAAAAAAAAAATCAGAGACAATGTTACCAGAAAGCTCTTTTTGTGAATTGTGAATTTTGCTTTCCAGGATACTAGAACTGAAAATTGATAGGATTCAGTCTTCATTGACATATTCCGGTACCGTATTCAAAAATATGAAATAGTGAAGCATTTTTGACTGATTACACCCGCTTTTTGTGGTCGAAATTTTCTGTTCTCAATCTCTGGGTTGACGAGAAAGATATTTTCCTTAGTTCTCTGGTATGTCAGAGAATTAAATAAAAAAGTCAATTAAAGAAGATCTAACAAAAAAAAAAAATACTTGCCAATATCTAATGTGGTATTTTACATTACTTTTTGGCTAGTAGGCTGAATTATTCCATATCAACAATAGAAATTGTGATTCAAGAACTAAAAAAAGAAATAGATACTCAGTATACTGGTTTTGCAATATAAATAAGTTATAGCAAAAACGTGGAAATTAAAGGTGCATTTGATAAAGATAACTAATAGATAGGATTATTATCAAACTTAGTTATGACAACAAAATGTTCGTAGCTTTCAAAATATAAATTAGAACGACAAGAACGACCAAGTCAAAGATAAGAAATTAGACCGGCCGCTATTAATGCAACTATCTATAGAAATGCATGCTAAAGACAACGTTCTAAGATTTTGTCATGAAACAGAAGCCAAATACATATACTTATGAGACAAAATTGTACTTGGACAGGCCCTTTAACTGTTCCAATTTTTATTTTATTTTTGTTTTCCTTTTAATGAACTTCGAATTAGTTTTGTACATTTTTAATCCTATATTCTATTTATCTTCGACTAGTATTCAAGATCATTTTCAAAGTTAAATAGCAAACCCTCCTTCTATATTGCCCAACATTTCCCCGAGAGTTTCATCTTCATTTTGATTGTCATTGGATGGTTTGTTGATGCCATAAATGTCAATTGTAAATCTATTCAGCATAGTGGGTGTAGGATCAAAGTCCCCGCAGCACTTTCCCTGACAATTTAGCCTAAGTCGGATGGTCACAGTAGAGTTAAGCATTTAAAGGTGCATCCTGTTTCGAATTTTGTACTTGACAAGATTCATAACAGAAAACACTCTCGAGGAAGGGGTTGCTGATGGGTAAGTTTAAGATAGAAAGAGCTGCTTGAGTTATGTCGAACAAAGGTCAGCTTTTCCCACTCTTTTCTGTATTTTCTTTTTCGAAATTTGACCACCTTGCCATTTGGTTTTCCACGCTAAGGATAATGCACGCGTTAATAATTGAAATTTAGGTCGTCATGGAGCCTGGAATGCGATATGAGAATCTCTACGGGGCTCTGAAAATTCCACCTGTCTTTATAGAGAGATTTCTGAATCTGTCAGTAGAAGTTGTCAGTAAACACTAGACTCTGAAATTTTGATTTTATCTTTGTTATTGTGAAGGCAAAATGCACCCAATTTGCGCCGTTTTTCTTTTTTTTGACATGTGTAAAACCGGCGCAATACGCCAATTTGAAAAATTCAATGCGCAATTAACTCAAAAAAGCGCCCTAATGGCGCAAATGCGCACCACCTGGCAACTATGTTCCTGATTTCGAATTTTCTTTGTTGTTGTTGCCTTTGCGAAGTTGCCGATATAATTTTCTTTTGGGTGATTCCAAGTATTCAACCAAAAAGTTGGTGAACTTGCATCCTAGTGTTGATTCACTGACTAAGCAAACAGAAGAGGGGTGGCCACCTGCCGCAAGCGCAGGTGTACCTGCTAGGAGTAAAATCCCTTAAACTGCAGGGGTCAGGTGAGCAGGAATCAACGCTTCCCTTGCTGAGTAAGCTTCGAAGATGCTGCAATTACCCCCAAAATCAAACCAAAAGCAGCAGCAAGCTCCAAAAGAAGCAAACCAAGGAAAAGTACCCGTAAAATCAACCCCAGGAAATTCTAGCATTCAAAAAAACTGAGTCACCAGCAAGAAAACGAAAAATCTCAGAGCTTCCACCATCCCCACCTCTCTCAAATTATCATATTGTATAAAATAAAAAGAAAAACAGAACACCATTTGTAACAGATGATCATATATTAATCAGAAAAACAATTTTTAAGTAGCCAGAGTTAACTTTTAGCGTAGTTTCCAAAAATCCGGCACAGCAGTACTTTATCTCCAAGATGTTGTAGGAACTGATAAAGTTTTTCCAAACTATAGCTTAATTAAGCTTACTCGCTCATGAATTTAAGCCAAAAAACTCATCAGAGAAAAGAAATTCCAATAAACATTTCATAAAATGGATCTTTTTTTGGAAACACAAGTAATCAAACCTGAGCTATCAGACTCATCTGGAAAAATTCTTACCGTCACAAGTATGACTAGACTTAACAAAAGAATTGGAGAAAGCCTGATACCGAGTAAGTTAATCTTGGTTGCAATGAAAACAGAGCTCAAGCATGATGTATATCTTTATGAGCAAAAAATCCCTTTCAATCCCTACAAGGCCAAGCCTTTATACTGTATCACATGTCATGTACATGGCCACACTAAAAACAATTGCCAGCAAACAAATCCTTCCTGCTCCAAATGTGGAAAAGACAACCATAACTCAACATCCTGTCCTGCTCCTGAGCCGTACTGCAAAAACTGTAAGACCATAGGGCACAGTGCATTTCAAAAAGATCTATGCCCCACCCACCATCAATAAGCAGACATTCTCAGAATCTCAACTGAGCAAAACATTCCTTTCTCAATCGTAGCTGCAAAAATACCTAAGACTCCAAAACCAAGTGCTGTCCCCACCACAGTTAAGGAGATGCAGAAAACCCCCGACATCCAAGCTTATCATTATGCAAGCACTTCTTATTCTAACGCCCTCAAGGATAATAAAAACAGCGCAGATGTTCCAGGAATAACCCAGTTAGCCAAAGGTAAGACCTGGCAAAATCAAAACACAGTTCCAACACTTGAAGTTACTGATCAGATGAACAGTTCTGAAATCCAAAGCCTGGGGACATTTTTGACTCTAAATCACCTCATCTCAACCTCTGGACAATCAGAGCAAGTCAAAGCTATTCTAACAAGGTAAGCAATTACTACACTTTTAGGCCAAGAAGTTTGGAGACAAGCTAACACTGAATTTGAGAAACTTAGGAATGGAGTGGTCTTTCCTCCTGGTTCTCAAGAAGTATTAAAACAAGTCCAGAGAGGACAAAGAACCAAGGCCCTCTCAAGTCATCATTCCTCTGGTCTTAAGGAAGAGACATCCAAAAAGACAAACAAGCCACGGAGGGACAATGCTCCCTCAGTGACAAGTAATGATATATAAGAATTTATGTCTTCAGAAAAAAACATGGAGGATATATTTACCAGCCATGAATAGTTTCAAGATTTTGCAATGGAATATCGTGTCTCTAAATAGTTTAAAACTAAATGAACTAATCGAATACATTATTAACCATAATATTCATCTTGTTTGTCTCCAGGAAATAAATTTACACAGTCTCAGGCAAGTAGTTATACCTGGATTCCATCTTTATAGAAACAATAGATCAACCGGAAGCAAAGAAGGGGGAGTGGCAATCCTCATAAAAAAGGATATTCCGCATTTGGCAATAGCCCCAAGAGAGTACCGGAGTGAGATTGATGTGGTCAGCGTGAATTTAAATCTCCAAGATAAACATCCCTTCAAAGTCTCATCCTTTTACAATCCCAATGGCAGCAATGACATTAAAACCGTGCTTGAAGAAGAAACAAGAGATAAAAATACTCTCATTTTAGGTGACTTTAATGCTCATAGCTCTATATAGGAAAATTGTGTACACTCCAACATTGCAGGTAAGAATATATAAGAATTTATCCTCACCTCTAACAATTTCACAGTTCTAACTCCCCATTGCCTCCCCACCCACTACAATATCAAGAATAATACCTCATCAACAATTGATTTGCAGATTGGTCCAACATGGCTTCAGTCTCAAATCCAGATTTCTCTTGTCCCAGATCTTCAGACCGACCATACTGCAACCCTTATCGAAATTCATGCAGCAAAATACACTCCTGTTCCACCAACAATGAGATTCAATCTAAAGACAGCAAACTGGACCCTCTTCAAAAACATATTAGATAGTACTGATTTCTCTACTATCAGGCTAAAGGAAGATATTGAAATTGAAGCCAAAAAACTAAGTGACAGTCTCTTAACAGCAGCAGAAAAATCAATCAAGAAATTCTCTAACCAAATGCCTATTTCTTTGTTAAAGAAGTTTAACAAAATCTTGTGGAGTCAAGACTGCAGAAGTGCAGCTCTAAGTAAAAAGAAAGCAAGAAACAATTTCAAGAGGCATCCAAGCCAAGAAACTTTTTTTGCTCTTAGGAAGGCTGAAGCTTTAGTGAAAAAAACAGTTTTGAAGGCCCAGCGCTCAGCCGGGAATGACTTTTCATCCGAAGTTGACCATAATGTTCCTGGAAGTTAAATTCATTCGTTCATAAATCGAATGGCTGGCAATAATAAAACTTACAATTCAAAAATCCCCTGTCTTACAACAACAGAAACCACTTTAAAGACCGACAAAGACATTACTGAAGCATTTGCTATTCATTTCAAGAAAGAGGTCCTCACAGTGCATATAGGAAGGTCTAGAGTGTGCAAATTGCATGAGAAGCCAAATTTCAAGAATGAACATGTATGTATGTTTATGAAATCCAAGTTAAACTAGGCTATAAGGTCGTCTAATTCCTCTTCAGCACCAGGAGAAGACGAAATAAGTATCCAATGGATCATAAATGCAGGAGCCATTTTTCATGATTTCTTGCTTCATGTATATAACTACTCATGGACTACAAAGATATTCCCAAGGATATGGAAACAGGCCATTATAATCCCAATTAGAAAACAAGGCAAACCTCCAGATTTAATCAATTCCTGCAGGCCAATCTCACTACTCCCAGTGCTTGAAAAACTTTTTGAAAAGATGCTAAATACTTCAGAGACATACACATAGATGGTAGCAAGACTTATTCCTGACCCATCACCCCCCCTGTAGATTGAAAATCGTCATGAAGCCAAAAAGAGACCGAAGTGGACTCCAGAAGGCTTGGCATTTTAAGAAGAAGAAGAATAAGTCTCATAATAACAAAAAAATAGTCTGACATCCCTTTGAATCTTTTAACCTAGTTCAACTTTTTAAGCTAATGTGCCGCAACAATAATTCGTTTAGATATTTACATTCTCTTATGTATTCTTTTTTGCAATTGTTATTTAAATGATTTTTGTTATCTATCTCCAAACAAAATTAGTTTATTTTTTCTATCTTTATTTTTCATGACTTCATTATATTTACCGAAGTTGCAGTGCTTGCATTGTTGGCTTCAATGAAAGAAATGACGAATAAGTCCCATAACAAGAAAAAATAGCCTGACATTCCTTAAAATCTTTTAATCCATTTCAGCTTTTTAAGCTTATGTGCCACAATAATAATCTATTCAAATATTCAAGTTTTATTGAATTTCTTTTTATTGTTATTTATAATGATTTTTGTTATCTATCTCCAGTCATTTACTGTTAATATCTTCTCTCTTCATTTTTTCATGACTTAATTATGTTTACCAAATTTCCAGCACTTGCATTGGTGGTTTCAATCCTGGAAATAGTGAATACGTCTCATAATAACAAAAACTTAAAAAAAAACTTTCAGTTAAGCCAACAGTTACAACACTACTCCTTCTCAATTTGTTGACATGCCAGTACAATATTTTACTATTATGCTGTCTAGCTGCATCTTCCAGATCCTCGGCAATTTTATCCATGGCCTCCACTTCACACCTCCTTAGTTTATATTATAATGCTTTCTCCATTTTCTCTCAAAAGTTGCATCTAAAACTAAGCCAATAGCTACAGACAATTAGGCCGACAGTTGCAGTTTCACTAAGCTATTAGCTGTAGATATAACTAAACCAAAAGCTGATGACTAAAATCCAACAGTCACATCTATAATTCAGCCAACCGCTGCAAAGAATTAAGCCAACAGTTGCATTCAAAACTAAGCCCACATCTACCGACCATTGAGCCAACAGTTGTAAGTAGAACTAAGCCATCAGCTGAGGGTACAACTAAACCAAAAGCTGTAGTCAACTAAGTCAACAGCTGCATCTAAAACTAAGCCAACAACTGCAGACAATTAAGCAAACAATTGCAAGTCAAACTAAGCCATTAGCTGTGAGTAAAACCAAACCAAAAGCAGAAGACAAAAAGCAAACAAATAAGCAAACAATTGCAAGTAAAACTAATCCATTAGTTGCGGGTACAACTACACCAAAAGTTGTGGACAATTAAGTCAACAGTTGCATCTAAGACTAAGCCAACAGCTGAAGACAATTAAATCAACAGTTGCAAGTAAGTCTAATCCATTAGCTGTGAGCAAAACTAAACCAAGAGCTGCAGACAATTAAGCCAACAGGTGTATCTAAATTTAAGCACACAGCTGCAGACAGTTAAGCAAAAAGTTACATCTAAAACTAAGCCAACAGCTGCAGACAATTAAGCCAAAAGTTGCAAGGCCGGATGCAACTAAATCAAAGGAAATGACAACTAAGCAGACAGAACATCTAAAACTAAGCCAACAACATCAGACAATTTGGCAAACAGTTGCAAGTAAAACTAAGTCCTTAGCTTCGAGTACAACTAAACCAAAAGCTGCAGACAATTAAGCCAACAATTTTATCTAAAACTAAGCCAACAATTGCGGACAATTTAGCAAACAATTGCAGGAAAACCTGAGCCATTAGCTGTGAGTACAACTAAACCAAACGTAGAAGACAATAAGCAAACAATTGCAATTAAAACTAAGCCATTAGCTAGGGGTACAAGCAAACAAAAAGCTACAGACAAACAACTGTTGACAAGTCAACAGTTACATCTAAAACTAAGCTAACAGGAGCAGATAATTAAGCCCACAGTTGCATCGAAAATTAAGCCAACAGCTGAAGACAATTAAATCAACAGTGGCAAGTAAGTCTAAGCCATTAGCTGCGAGCACAACTAAACCAAAAGCTGCAGACAATTAAGCCAACAGTTAAATCTAAAACTAAGCCAACAGCTGCATACAATTAAGCCAACAGTTATTGTATGAAGAAGTCTCATAATAACAAAAAAAATAGTCTGACATCCCTTTGAATCTTTTTATCTAGTTCAACTTTTTAAGTTAATGTGCCGCAACAATAATTTGTTCAAATATTTACATTCTCTTATGAATTTTTTTGCAATTGTTATTTATAATGATTTTTGTTATCTATCCAACAATTCTTTCATCAACCATTCTTTCATTATATTCCTAGAGAGCGGTATTGAACCATATTTTTCAAATATCCTATTGCTTGAAATACGGTCTGGCAGCCGGGTACCCAAAACAATAGTTAAGCAATTTTTCTGGAAAACATCTACCAAATCTTCAGCCGCTGTTCTGAGCGTCCATGTTTCAGAGCCATATTTGACCACCGTCATTACTGTAGCTACTAATATTCTAATCTTGATTTGCAGACTTATCTTCCTATTCACCCTAAGCCTGGGCTGTTCTACTTTTAATATCTTCACTGCTCCCAAAATATTTACTAATAACACTACCAAGGTAAGTGAAGCTGCCCACCTGATCAATCTTTTCATGACCCAACATCACCTTTTTTTATCTTCACTTATTCCAAGCCTTAGTGACTTAGTCTTCTTAACATTAATTTTCAATCCTATTTTAGCATCTGAACGCACATAACCTCTAAGACTTCATTCATTTTGCTCAAACTTGCTCAAAATTTCATCTAGGATGCTTAAAATATCAGCATAATCTAAGTCCAAGAGACTTTTTCCTCCCCATTTGATTCCGTGGTCTGCCGTTGCCTTTTCTGCGCTCCTTAAGGAAAAGTCCATCAAAATAATCCATATAAAGGGGGATGGAACACAACAATGCTTAACTCCTGATTTAATACAAAACCAACTACTAACCTCATTCCCTACTTTATTCGCAGCAGTATTATTCTCGTACATGGCACTAGACACTTTAATGTATTTGTCAGGTATATTATACAAGGATTAAACCTTTTGCTAAAGCTCTTCTATCAACAGAATCAAACGCTTGCTCATAATATATAATACTGAGGACCAAAGGTGTATGACAACTCAGGCACTTCTCAATTATTAGCCTAAGAGTGAATATATGGTCGACACATCCTCTACATTTTCTAAAACCGCACTGTTCGTCTCTTAAAACTTTTTCCACGGCATCTCTCAGTCTAAAACGTATCATATTACTAAGTAATTTACTGCCCACAGAGACCAGACTAATGCCTCGATAATTATCACACTTATTTTTGTCACCTTTCTTATAAAGTGGCTTAATTGAGGTTTTCCTATAATTATTAGGTACTTCCCCTTTTTCAAAATCATATTCATAATCATTGGTAATTTATTTCTAACCTCAGAGCCATCATATTCAAGGAACTCATTTACCACCCTATCAGCACCTGGAGCCTTATTATTTTTTAATTATCTGAGCACCGTCACTAATTCTTCCCCATAAAAAAATCTTCCTTCACATCCAAAATATCATAAATTTTTGCATCTTCCTCTATATATTTTCCTACAACTCAAAATGTTCAGCCAATCTTTCTTTAGTTCTTTCCTTATCGCTAATCTTAGCCTGATTCCTATCTTTAACTGGGCCAAGTAGTACAATATTTCACTATTATGCCGTCTAGCTGTATCTTCCAGATCCTCGGTAATTCTATCCATGGCTTCCACTTCACACCTCCTTAGTTCATACTTTAATGCTTTCTCCGCTTTCTCTAACTCCGACGGGGCACCTCTCCTGCCATCTATAATCGAGTCTAATGGTTCAAGATCACGTGTCTCTTTCTAGGCCTGTTTGATGGTTATATTGTTTGTTGGTTATGAGTGTTATGTTATGTTGATGTTGTTTCATGGTTATGTTTTGTTTGTTGGTTATGAGTGTTATGTTGATGTGGTTTCATGGATATATTTTGTTGATGGTTATGTGGTTTGATGTTATGTTATATTGATACTATGTTATGTTGCTATATTATGTTGTTATGTTGTTATGTTATGTTGTAGCTGGTTATGTTGTTTCTTGGTTTTGTTATGTTTGTTGGTTATGACTGCTACGTTAATGTTGTTTCATGGTTATGTTTTGTTGATGGTTATGCTGTTTGTTGGTTTTGTTGTTTGATGGTTATGTTGATATGTTGATGGTTATGTGGTTTAATGTTATGTTATGTTGATTGTTATGTTATGTTATATTATGTTATGTTGATGCTGTTTCTTAGTTATGTTGTTTCTTGGTTCTGTTATGTTTGTTGCTTATGTTATTTTGTTTGTTGTTTCTATGCCTATTGAATACAGGGGAGAGTTTACAACATTGCCAGATAAGAGCAAGTCTAACGGGACAGGATCATTGATCTACTAACGGAATTAAAAATGACTTCACTTGATTTCTAGGAAGTATGCGGGACTCTAAAGAGATAGAAACTCAATTTTTAAATATGGCTTCTCTGGTCTTTAGGCTTAGCGATGAATTCCGGAATTATTATTTCGAAGCCTTAATAGTGTAACTAGGAACACCTTGCATAGTTTTCAGAAATTCAAACGAGATCAAGACAGATTGAATATATTTAACGCTGTTTCCTGGGAATTTTAAATGTGACAGCGCAGGGATGCCAAAAAAAGGAACATTCAGAAATTGCCTTTAGGGGATTATTTGGGCGAACAAATTAATTGCCATTTTAGGGATTATTTGGGAGAAACAAATTAATTGACATTTTGGAGGATGATTTGGGGTGAAACTCGGTGGTCGCTATAATAGACATGTACACAATATGGGATGTGGACGATATAAAATATTGTTTTTAGCAATGGAGTATGCCAAAAAGTTGAAAGTGATAGAGCCATTGATGTCAAGATGACTTTGTGAGTTGACCTAGGTTTACTTCCCAATTGTGTTTGGTATAATACACAACGAAAAATTATGCAAGAAAAACGGGTTTTAATTTTTATAAAGCAGTGAATACAATGAAATAAACACTTAATTAAACAAAAATGCTCCGAATATTTCGGCCCCACGTCCGGGAGCCTTTCTCAACGGAAAAAAAAGAATAAAAAAATTAAACAAAAAATTTTATTTTTTAAAAACCTTAACTTACATCAAAATAAAAACATACTAAACACATAAAGAAAAAAAACAACAACAAAAGAAAAAATATAAATAAATAGGAAACAAAACTCACATATTAAATAAACACCTCCATTCACTGGCGTATAAACAAAATTGAATGTCTATATTGATTCAAACACGCCTCCTCACAGTATATAAATGGAAATATATTAAATAAACACTTCCATTCACTGGCGTATAAACAAAATCGAATGTCTATATTGATTCAAACACGCCTCCTCACAGTATATAAATGGAAATATATTAAATAAACACTTCCATTCACTTGCTTATAAACAAAATCGAATGTCTATATTGATTCAAACACGCCTCCTCACAGTATATAAATGGAAATATATTCAATAGACACTTCAATTCACTGGCGTATAAACAAAATCAAAAGTCTATATTGGTTCAAACACGCCTCCTCACAGTATATAAATGGAAATATATTAAATAAACACTTCCATTCACTTGCGTATAAACAAAATCGAACGTCTATACTAATTCAAACACGCCTCCTCACAGTATAAAAATAAAAATATATTAAATAAACACTTCCATTCACTGGCGTATAAACAAAATCGAACGTCTAGATTGATTCAAACATGCCTCCTCACAGTATATAAATCTGTAATTTATATACAGTGAGGAAGCGTGTTTGATCCTTGTTGCCCATTGTCTTTTCGGTTTTTGACCAGACTGCATAGAGGCTGGAACTGATGGGGCTGCCTCACCCTCTCTTGCTCTCTTTGATGGAGGGGGCACGCATTCTTTATAATTGGCCTTAAAAAGAAGAAAAAATTTAGTATGGAAAAATGATCCCCCTTTTTACAGAAGAAAAATTAATGCCCCCCGTCCCTAACCATACTTTTGTCTAGAAAGCATTTATCGCAAAGAAGCCCCTTCCCCCCTTTCAGCAAAGCAAAAAGTAAAATTTTGCGAGAAATATACTAGGCTCAGAAATCAAACGTTTTTATTACACAAATTATGAAAAAATTAATCTTGACAAACAGTAGTCTGTAGCCTTAGGATAGAAATCAATGTTGCTATTTTTACTATTTAGAAAAAAATTTAAATATTCCAGTCCATAGGCTCTAAAATAGATAAAAAAAGCTCGATAGCATACAACTTATATGCCTAAAATATGCAATCAAGGGTAAAAATTCTATTCAATTTGTGCATAATTTAAGCTTCATGCAAATCATAAAGACTTTTCTTTCTAGCCTTGCGTATCAAAGATAAAAAACCATAGTTTTCACGCCCCACTCCTGGGAAAATAAAAGAAACTTTATCGAAGAAAGCTTGAAAAAAAATTAAAAACATGCCTAGATACGCAACGCATATATTTACACATTATTTCTCTATGGTCAAAGGTTTATATAATTCAAAAGGACCTGTGCTTCAGTAAATCTTCTCATTGTAGTTATGTATCTTTTTCTTAAACCCCCGCCTCCCTTACTTTTCACACGAAGAAACAGTTTGTTTTCACCTTACAACGAAGTTCTTAGAATCGAGACATTGCCCCTTCCCCACCTCCCTCCCCCTTTAAATAATGTCCTAAAAATATTTGTTAGGCATGAATTTGGGAAATAACTCGTTTCCCTCTCCAATACAACATAGAATTTCGCAAAGCCTGTAGCCTTACAAGTTTAATTAACAATAATTTTTCTGCTCGAAACTGTTTTTAATTCAATGGGAAAAACTATCCTTTTCAGCGGAAGCTTTTGCTATCCAAATTCATGTATATTTATCAAAGCAGGATGTGCTTGAAGGGTGTCAGTAATTATTAGCTATTTAAATCTTTACGGGAAATCTGTAAGTCAAGCCATAGCGGTGAAAACAGTATATTAAGGGATTGACAGAAAGTTGAAGTTGCTTTTAAATAAGAATAAATTTGAGAAAGAGATAATTTATCAAAAACAGAATTAAAGTCGTAAACAGGGGGGAGGGAGGATGGGGTTTACATGGTAAAAAAGAGTGTATTTTACGCCTTCTATCGAGTATTCATCATATAGTGGAGTTTGTATTGTGGGGGGGGGGGGGGTTATACCCTGAAGTTGAAGTGACTGTAGGGGTGACTATGTAAAATGATTTTATTTGGAAATAAACTAAGAAAATTTACTAAACTGAACTCAGATTATAAATCGATGCAGCCAGAGTATCCAAGTCAATTATATCAGATGATTTATCCATGGTATCTTATAACTTTATAAAAGTTGAATCACAACGAATGTCCATTAGATACAAAATCTCAAGGGCTAATTATGATGTGATGGGAAACCTTATGTAACATCCTGATTGGCTTAGAAGGAGACACGTGATCCTGTTCCCGTTAGAGTCATGGATCAATACATTCTCCCACCGATTATGTAAATCAATTTCTCAGAAATCCACTTCCCCCTCTTGTCCTCGATCAATACATCTCTTCCCCGTTAATGCGCATGTGCATACTTTGCCCTGAAGTCATTACACCTAGACGAACAACAACAAATCAATTGACCTTGAAAATGGGGGACATTGAACCCATTAGACTCGATCGATAAACCTTGAATAAATTATGTAGGCTTGGCGTTAGACTCAATTGTAGATGGCAGCACAGTGTTCGTACGGGAACTCCTGATAGCTTCCTACTAACCTAGAATGTGGAAATGTTAAGTCAAACTATCTTTTCACGCACTATGGACATTAGACAAGTTGTAATGAAGTTAATAGTTTATTATCAGAATAGGGGGAAAATGTTTTGTTTTCATTTCTAAAATGTAAACGGCTTTCATATTGGGAATGGCTGGTTTTAAATTCTGCAACATTGAATCATCATAATTAGGCTAAACCTAGTTTTGAAGAATAACAGACTAGAGGATAAAAGTTTAGAAAGAAGAAAATATTTATACAATTAATTATTACTTATTATATAGAATTGCAATTATTTTCTTGCTAAATTAACACGAGGTTTCTTTTCTCGCTAAATTACCATGTTTCTGTGTGCTTTCTAATTTGTTCTGTTGGTGATTTCTTTATTTTTTTTATTTTTTTTTAGTGTGTATATGCCTCTTGGGTTTTGAAATACACAATCTAACAATATATTTGAACGGAGAAATCTGTAAATTAACTATATACTAACTATTTAATTATTAAAGTAACTTACATTGAAAAATTGTTCATCTTCATTCTGGTAGTTCATAATATCAATTATATATTGTTCAGCCATCGAAGGAATCAGAATTGATACAGCTCTGACCGTTGTAAGCTATATTTATAACCTCGAATTGAAGGAAAATATATTAAAAAAAGAATTTCTTTTAAAAAAGGAAGATTATTTTTAGTTAACAGATATTTGGAGTCCTAGCCAAGTCGATTGGTGCGCTGGATTTACGATCCTTTCTCCGAGAGGACGAGGGTTCAAATCCTAGTGTACTCAATTACTTGGGTTTGGGACAGAGGTCAGTGGCGTCACTCTGTAAGCTCAGCCAGAGTCGACCCAGCTTTTAATGGGTACCTGGAGATATCTGGGGAAGGTAAACAGGAAGGGTGTGCGAAAGCACAGGATGGTTGGCGCCCAATCCCCCATTGCACTTCCTGACTGAAAGTCCAAGAAATGGAGATCAGCACCGACGACAGGGACTGTAAAGTCCAATGCCGTATTATTTACCCTTTTTTTATTTGGAGTTCCATCAGTAGCATTCAGTAGATTTAACGTCACAGGCTTTATGTAGTCTCCCATATTTGGAGTACCGTTCGCCTGTAAAGATATGCATGGTCGTAATATATATGGTGTTCTAGTCGGTTTATACAGTGTTCGGGAAGCGCGTAAATATAGCATAGTGCTGTAGTCACCTTATAGATTTACATTAACGAAAATTGGAAAAAGCGGTTTGTGTAGGGGATGGGAGAAAAAGTTCTATTTCCAGCCTTTAATCTACCTCAACCCAATTGATTTTACTTGGTTTTGTTAATAATTTTTAGTAGTTTCCTTTGATCCTCCTCCTAAATGCGCACATCGATTGTAGATAGCAGCCTTGGGAGATTTCACCAATAGAATAGTGAAAGGAAATAAAGATGCTTTTGCGGACAGCAGAAGCTCAGAGTCCGACCGCCCCAATGGCACCGATCCGCGTAGATACTGATGGGAGGGGTGAAAATATATTTCCAAAATCTAGGCATCGACAATTTTCATTTGCTTTTTATTTTTCTGAAGAAGATACCAAAATGGGTGTTTTAACTGAAAATACCAACAATGGTATTTTTCAAAATCTAGAGGAGGCAGAAAAATACAGAAGACAGATGCCCCCTAGGAGAAAACATGTCAAAAGCGATTCTTTCCACCAAAATTTGGATTATTTTCACGGTTCAACGTACAACACTGGCAAAATGTGGTACTGCCAAAAATCTTTATAATTTTGAAACAGCACAACGAAAAACTTAAACAAGACATTTTCCAGAGTTATAAAAATTCCCAAGATGATTTTTAATAAAGACAAGAAATATGTTTTTGTAGAGTTCACTCCAAAAGGTTAGATGTCGTCTTTGATTTTTGTTTTTACTGAGCACTGAAGACGACATGGCGGAGGTCCTTGTCAAAATATTTGCTTGTTTTCGTTTTCATAGTTTGTTACTGGCTGACAAAATCCTCGTTTTTTATCGTGTATTTGATCTTATTTGTCATTTATTATATGCTTTCTTTTTTTGTTTCATACGTCAAATACGTTGATAGAAACTGTAAGAAAGTCGATCAGTTTTTCACGTTCTAGAACTAAAATTCCTTACCGGAGATTTTGAGCCATCCATCTTCAAAAACAAGGGAAATTGCTTTTCTGCATGGGTAGTATTCATTTCATTTTGCATTTCTAATTCATTTTTTTACCAGAGCTAGCAGGCTACTGCAAGGTCGCAAAAAGATATTTCATGGCTCATTTAAAAGCTAGGGCCTCCTTTTACACACAGCCTATAGGTTTGTTTCAATAACTCCATCATAAAGTGCCATGTGACACCAAAAATTTCACTTTTTGTCGCCTTTTCTGGAGTGGCAATGCTGGGAAGGATAATAAGGGTACCATTGTAATTTTCATGGTCGGAAACACTTAACCAGAGGTTTACATTCCCTCTCATATGATCCCCTATCCACTTCTCTTAGTAAGCAAAAACTAAACAACTCGTTTTGAAAAAGAACTACCTCATGAAAAAAGAAGCAACTTGTTAATTTTTTTCATGGTAGTACTCGAATTGTTATGTGCAAATTTCCAAAGATGCAGGTTGAAGTGGAAACATAGCCCTTGGACTCTTAAGCTAGGTGACAAAGTTTCATACGTCTTGTGGGAAAGTTGAAGTGGGTAGAATGTATAACCTTTACTTAATATCAAATTAAAAAAAAATGAATAAAAAAAAAATTCTTGACCTTTTTAGTTTGATCGCCTAAAATGAACACAGATCTTTTTGTATGGCTTGTTGTATATGTTTAAAAAAATTAAAAACAAGAAAAAATTTACTAAAAATAAACAAAATTTTCTCAACAGAAGTAAAAGGTGAACTTAAAATGAACAAGAATTATTGCTTCGCAGATTATCCTAGATATATCTAAAAAACCAGCTCGAATAAACTGACTCGTGATAGAAACTCTACTAAGAAAAAAGCCCTTTCTTTTGGGGGGGGGGGGTGCCAAGGTTTTGTTTTCAGTAAGGCCATAGTTCCATAATTCTACAGATATTGAAAAATATCCTAAGTCAGTTTATTTGAGCTAGCTCTGAAATATCTTGTGTAATCTGCGAATCAAGGATTCTTGTTCATTTTAAGTTCTATCTTTCTTTCTTCTTTCCGTAAAATTTAATTTTCATTCAAAATAGTTTGTTTCGTATTTCCATTTTAATAGTAAATAAAAAAACACATTTTATCTCCCCTATATTTAAAAAATGTACCCTCCTCCCTTCCTCCTCTTCTTTCCTCCCTTCTTCCTTTCCCTTCCTTCTCTACCTTCCTCCTCTCCTCTCTACAAATTTGCATGCCTGGATAGTCCCAAGTAGGAAACACAAAACCGTGGGGTCTATGGTAGTAAGTAGGACAAAAATATTTTAATAATTATTCCATCTATTTAAATAACACCATAATTTAACAAAATACAACAAATACAAGTCATGAGTCGCCATCTTACTTGCCATAGCCGCCACCTGAAAAAAAATAGGAATAATGTTTAATTTCAATCTGAGGTATAAAATAAATATTCATCTTCAACTAAATGGGTATTTAATAGGCTTAAAATATATATATTTTAGCCTATACGTTTTAAAATTTCACGAACTCTACGTTTACATATAAGATCCGAATGTCGACATAAATAGGAAAAATGGGCAGTGTTTGAATGCTCCTTGATGGGCGCGGTTTTGTAGTCTTTCGGTCCACCGCCAGGATCTTGCGACCCATCATTGTTCTTCGGTGGTTTGTGCGCTGAAATGATGGATTTCGTAAGTTTTATGGGCGAAACTGATTTATAGCTCTTTGGCCTCATAGTGGTGTTGAGGTGGACTTGACGATCGCGTTGAGGTGGACTTTGAAGAGTGGTATCCCTCGAGAAAATCATAGCCTAGTAAAGGACACAGTATTGTACACGATTTTAATTAAAAATGATTCTCCTGGGATTTTTTGTTTTGTTGGTTACAAAAATGTGTTTCGATCCCATATTATAGTACTGTTATGAAGGTAAGGTTGTGTTGGTTTGCCCAGATTCTAATGATGAAGGACGGCAATCCATCTGGGGTCACAAAAAGCAGGTTGCCCCCCCCCCAATAAACTGAGAAGACTTCATGAAAAAAACAGTTCAAATAAAATTGGAACTTTGGTGTAAGGAGAGAAAGTTTTAATAGATTGGGCTGGAGGAGGAGTGTACGTAGATGTGCTGGCTTCAAGCAGTCTGATGTTGCAACGAGTTGCTGATAATAGTAGTAACAGTAGTATTATTCACCAGTTTAAGGGAAACTGGGAGTAAATTGGAATGCTGTGTAGTTTCCTGCCCAAGTTCCTCACGGGTACGAAAATGGTTCAATATAAAACGGACTTATATATCAGAAAATAGAATTAAAGCTTGTACTTTCTGTTTTCTGGCTGCTTCTTCTAGCAAAAAAACTGAAAAATAAAGCTCTGAAATCCCTCAGACGTGATAGAATGAAGACACTGACTCGTTAATTTATATTTGAAAGGATAAACTTGAAAGACTTCAAGAAGTTGAACAAGCTCAAATCTTTATAAATTCACAAGGCTATGGCAGTGGAGTTTTTAAGACTGATATTCTCTTTCCTAGAAGGGAATCCTAAGGAAATGAAAATCCAGAAGCGGTTTCAGAGGGACTGCTACAAAAAAGTAGAAGTCAAAAGAGGTTCCTCAGGAGAGGGAGCAGTTCGAAAAATTAGATAATTGTCCGATGAAACAAAATGCATTCAATATATATTTCATATAAAAATATATTACATGATTATATTCTATAAATTATACCGCAAGGCATACCACCTATATGACAAGAAAGAAAAAAATATTCAAAAGAGCAGTGGCTTCAATTCACGAATATTTAGGGGGGGGGTAGTATTTAACTACAAAAGCATGCATTCCTGGAAATATAGTGGGCTTTTTCCGCTTTTTTACCTTTTTAATAAAGAAACAAAAACAAAAGTAATTTTCAAAATCCAGGGGAGGCATTATAGGTCAGTATAGGTTAGTCAGGAGAGGGAGAATACATATCTAATAAGTAGAAAATTTACATAAGAAAATTCAAAATTTTGCCTTTTCTCAATTTCTTTCTTTTTAATTTCGTTTTTTTATTTTTTGGAGTCTTTACTTTCATCAATTTACCATATACTTTCTGTCCCTTCCTAAATTGGACCCGTAAACTCTTCAAACAAAGATAAAATGTCTAAATAATTTTAGAGAATTTAAATAATATAAAACTGTGTATTATTTTTAATCTGAACGCCCCCACAAATTCATAAATAAAACTAAGAGTCTATAACAAACAACCGAACTAATGTGCAGTATGCGTAAGTCCGGATGGAAAATACTTGCATATAGATTACTTTCCCCACTTTCTTAGTTTGGATATCTTATTTCTATAATTCAAGACCACCCATTGATGGCCCCCCCACCCCCAAAAAAAATGAAGTACCAAGGACGAGAAAAATAAAGCATTGTTTGCCTATGGACACACCATGAGGCTATTCATGCCAGAAAATCCCGAGCTAATAGCTTTCAAAATTATGAAGCTTTTAGGGAAGTACCACACTTCACCACACTTCAATAGCTTTCAAAATTATGAAGCTTTTAGGGAAGTACCACGCTTTTAGGGAAGTGCCAGTGTTGCAACATTCAATCACGAAAATAAATAAACAAAATTAATTAGTTATATTTGAGAACGAGTTAAAAATATGCCCATTCACAAAGACAGTTATATCTTCGAAGAAAATGTAAAGCTTCTTAAGCTCTGTGTTCTCATATTATACAGCCTATTTTGCTAATTTCTTCTGTATGTTTCATTTCTCTGTAGTTTAGCGACCGTTGCTACCAGTTTACATAACTGTATATGGTGGTGCTTTTATTTAAAATTGAATTCATTGTTTTTCTAATTTTTAATATATATAAAGTTAAATTTATTAAGGGTTTACCCGATGATTGTTGAAAGACTTTGTAAGCGTTATTTTTGTTAATAAATTATCTCGCTCTCTATCTTTCTCTCTCTGTTAATAAATTATCTCGCTCTCTATCTCTCTCTCTCTATTTCTCTCTCTCTCTCTCTTTCTCTCTCTCTCTCTCTCTCTCTTTCTCTCTCTCTCTCTCTCCCTTTCTCTCTCACTCTCTATTTCTCTCTCTATCCCTCCCTCTCCCTTTCTCTCTCTCTCTCTTTCTTCCTTTTTCTCTCTCTCTCCCTCTCTCTCTCTCTCTCTTTTCTCTCTCTCTCTCTCTCTCTCTCTCTCTCTCTCTCTCTCTCTCTCTCTCTCTCTCTCTCTCTCTCTCTCTCTCTCTCTCTCTCTCTCTCTCGTAGGTGTTCATTTAACCAGTTAAAACAATCACGCTTAATTTTTACTGTCATTGGTGATTAAAGGTTTGTTTTGCAGATTAAATAAAAAAAAACAAGTTTTTTTTAACTGAAAGTAAGGAACGACGTTAAAACTTAAAACGAACAGAAATTATTCCGTATATGAAAGGGGCTGTCCCCTCCTCAAGGCCTCGCTCATTACACTGAAGTTTTTTATTGTTTAGAAAAAATAGAGATGTAGTAAAGTCAAACTTCAGCGTTAAAGAGCGAGGTGTTGAGGAGAGGACTGCCCCTTTTATATAAGGAATTCTTTCTGGTCTTTTTAAGCTTTAATGTCGGTCCTTGCATTCAGTTAAAAAAGACTTGTTTTTTTTATTTAATTGTTGGACGTTTTTAAATAAATGCTGGTTTTCATTTTGGCTCACCGTACATGAATAATTACAACCCAATGTTTATATTAATATTGGTTTTATTTGGTTAAATGGCTTTCTCAAAACTTGTTTAAAATATTTACGAACGTTTTTATTAGTAATAAATATACGTAACTTACGAATTAACTTACGTAACGAACTTCTATATTCATATATTTTTATAGGTATATTAGGGAGTTCGCCCCCTAGTCAATACTTTGCTCTTTAAGCTAAAGTTCGAATTTTGCTCCAATTCTTTAAAAATGACCCATCAATCACAAAGGCCGTTAATTAGAATAAATAGCTCTTATGAAAGTACTAAAAAAATTTTAGCTTAAAGAGCGATGTATTGACTAGCGGGTGAACCCAATCATATACGTAATATTTTCTGTTCATTTTAAGTTTTGATGTTGCTCTTTACTTTCAGTTGAAAAACTTGGTTTTTTTTATTTAATTTCTGATCTTTTTTTCAATAATGCTGGGAAATCCGGCGTCCCCTTCATAGCAATGTCCCTTCCCCCATGAAAACTTTATTCATGGTAAGATCCCCCACATAATCCCCGACCCATCTCCCTCCCCCCACTACCAGAAAAACTCCTCCCTGAAGACGTCTGTATACTTCCCAATAACCACTACTATATGTTAACATTGGGTAAAAGTTCATAACTGTCAGTCCTCTCCCGGGGACTTCGGGGAATTAAGTTATCCTAAAAGACATGGTTATCATATTTTCGACCATGCTGAACAAAATGGATATCTCAAAATTTTGATCGGGTGACTTTGGGAAAAAATTGTGCGTGGGAGGTGGCCTAGTTGCCCTCCATTTTTTTGGTCACTCAAAAAGGACACTTGAACTTTCAATTTCCGTTCCAATGAGCCCTCTCACGATATTCTAGGACCATTGGGTCGATACGATCACCCCTGGGAAAAAAAAAATTAAATAAACACGGATCCGTGATCTTTCTTCTCGCAAAAAAATTCAAAATTTCCCATTTTTATAGATAGGAGCTTAATACCTCAACAGAAGGGTTTTCTTATACATTGAATCTGATTGTGTAATTTTTATTAAGTTTTTATAACTCTTAGGGGGTATTTCTCACTATTTTCTAAAATCAGCCAAATTTTCTTAGGCGCGTCACTTTTGATAGGTAAGACTAAACTTGATGAAACTTATACATTTGAAATCAGCATTAAAATTTGATTCTTTTGATGTATCTATTGGTATCAAAATTCTGTTTTTTAGAGTTTCAGTTACCATTGAGCCGGGTCGCTCCTTACTTACAGTTCGTTACCACAAACTGTTTGATACTTGTCAGTTTCATTCTATAGTTCAAGAAAAATAAATGGAATTCCTATTTATTTTGGTGGACCTTCTTTAATAAAATAAATAAGAAAACAAGTTTTTAAACTGAAAGTAAGGAGCAACATTAAAACTTAAAATGAACAGAAATTATTGTTTATGTCAAGCGATTTGCCACCTCCTCAACGCCTTACTCTTTACACTAAATTATATAAATAACATAATTTAAACTTAAGCGTAAAGAGTGAGGTTTTGAGGAGGTGGCAAACCCTCCTCAAAACGTAATAATTTCTGTTCGTTTAAAGCTTTAATTTTGCTCCTTATTTTCACTTGAAAAAAAATTATTTATTTTCTGATAGGTTTTTTAAGTAATGTCTGGATATCTGGCTGCTCCTCCACGGAGAAATTCCCCACCCCACGAAATTATCCTTTAGATAATTTAATTCCGGTGAAATATTACCAAAGACAATTACCCTTAACTTCTCCACACGTAAAGTTGAGACGGAGGAGAGAAAGCAAGACATAAAAAACAATTCTGTAAAGGAATTATGGCAAATTCCACAACTGTAAAATTTCCCCTGAAAAGTTCACTCCCTGGAAGCGTCCGTCCATATGAGAAATTCTCCATAGAAACCCCCCCCCCCCAGCAAAAAATGTACTCCCCCCCGAAAAAAAAAATCCACGTTATGAAAACAATGGGAAATTTTTTTAACTTAATGATCTTTCCCCTGGGCCAGAGAGGGGAGGGGTCTTATTATATTTAAAAGTCTTGTTTTTGGATCTTGCAACTATATTGAACAAAATGGCTTTCTCGAAATTTTGATCGGGCGATTTTGGGAAAAAAGGGGCGGGGGAAAAGAGTCTGCCTTCGAATATTTTTGGTTTAAAAAAAAAAGAATTAGAACTTTAAATTTCTGTTTAAATGGGGCATCTCCAAATATTCTTGGACCCCTGGATTGATACGATCACGCTTGGAAAAAAAAAGCAACAAATAAACACGCATCCGTGATCTTTCTTCTGGCAAAAAATATAAATTTTTGCATATTAGCCGATATCAGCTTCAAAGCTCTAAAATAAGATTCTCTGACACGCTGAATCTGATTATGTGTTCATTAAAATTCTTCGAGTTTTAAGGTGTATTTCACTCCTTTTTCAAAGATAAGGAACATTTTCTCAGGTTCGTAGCTTTTGATGGGTAACACTAAACTTAATGAAACTTATGTATTTGAAATCAGCATAATAAGCCAATTCTTTTGATATATCCAGACCGCGGCACCGCGCCGGCGGATCGACCGAACGCCTCCGATGAGAGGCCTGGTCAACCGCAGCCGAAGGGTCACAACGCCACTGGTGCGCCACAGGTGCGCCGCACCGGCAGAAGCGGCGGCACTCGGTCGACTTTTAATTAATTTTGCGGCAATTCTTTATTGCGTCGACCCCAAAGTCAGAGCTTTTCCTTCTCGGGTGGTTTAATATATCGATGTTCCTGATTAGAAATCAAGCAGGGCTTGCACTATCCCCAAATTTTCGGGTATTTCCCTGAAAATCTATGCGTCACACCGAAAAAAAAATTGGTTCCCCGAATCCTCGAAAATCACGCAATCACGGTGCCATCCTTTAACGATTTATCACCAGTGACTTTCCCTGCCAAATATTACTTTGCATAACATAATTCTTCACTACTCTCTTCTTCGTTAATTTTCGTCTCTTTTGTTACTTTGCATAAAAACCAGACAGAGGCAATATGCAATTGCAAATATTGCAATATACACAGCTCTTTATATGTTGTAAGTTTGCAAATTTGTTTTTCTTTGGCTGTTTTTAGATGAGATTTTCTTAATGTTTAATATTCAATTGTTGAACGCCTGACAGAAAATACAATCTTCTTTCTGAAACATTTTTGGAAATCATTTGGAAATCAAAGCTTAAACTCAATAACTGATACTAAGTGTCCTAACATTTTGCTTGGATTAAAAGTGACAAACTAGGAAGAAAATCTCAACATCTTCCTGGAGCTACTTCAGTCGGGATACTATTTCATTTAATTACATTTAGAATGGATGAACTTTTCATTTTTTACCTAAGAAAATAGCTGGCACTTCATTTTTCTTCATACTGAATAAACCATTTGAAAAAATATGCATTATGAAAAAATTATGCTTCTAAGTTCAAAGTTATATTCAAAGTATTTATCCCGATAACTGACGAATTTTGTGATATGGTATTCGAAGTTTTGTATGCAGTAATGCTCGGTGAAAAAAACTGCTAACTTTAATAATTTTTTATGTTAAGAATACATAGCTAATAGATACTTCAACTATTATGCAAGGGTTCTGAAACGCCACTGCCATGTTTCTACCAGATTTCTACTTCTGTTGATGAATAACGAAGAAGACCAGTTTCCAGCCAGCGACTTGTGAATTTTTGAAATCATGAATAGGCTCGAATCTGTTGTAAATTTAAGCTGTGATTTGAGAAAGACTGATGAAAACATTAATGTTTGCGGTCAACATTGATCGCGCCTGCGGCGCGCCGCTGTCATCTTACCGGCGGCACGCTGTTTTGGCCCCGCCGCCGCCGGTCTTCCCTCATCGACATGGTGCCGAGGTCTAGATATATCTATTGGTACCAAAAATTTCAAATTTAGAGTTTCAGTTACTATTGAGCCACTGCGATTCTTACTTACAGTTTGCTACCTCGAACTGTTTGATCATCAAATAAATTATTATGGCATGCGGAGAAAATATAGAGAAGATTAATATAAAGATGATTCATCTTTATTTGATGATTCATCATCATAAATTATTATGGCATGCGGAGAAAATATAGAGAAGATTAATATAAAGATGATTCATCATATCTATCCATTATCTATCCATACACCGCTACAAACAAAAACTCCAGCACCGAAGAACCTAAGATGGAGACATTTTGTATGCTCCTTTCCCACCCCGCTCTTCAGAGCTTCTGTCTTTACTCCCTCCTGTAAAGTTATAAACCAAAAACCTCTTAAAGAATTGTTAATAGGTTTTCCCACCTAGCATGAAGGTCTGCTTTTTCTTTGTCCTCGATTAGATTGCAAAAAAGCTCAGTTTTCTTTTTATCCTTCAACCAGAAAAAGGAACCTAACTGTTTATCCTTTTGTACATTATAGATATAGAATGTGGGCTCGAACCGCGTTTTTTGTAAAGCATATTTTTATATAAAGTTGTTCAAACCAGCAACTTGGTTATCCTTCATGCCCTTGCTACATCATAGTCACATTTTTTGACTAAGAAGGCCAAATATCATGAATAACAAGGCAATTGTCTGGATTTTAGCGCCACACTTGCATTTAAAAAGCAAAATATTAAAATGGCAAGAAATTAGTTTCAAGAGTTTGCACAAACAGTACTTTGTGTCCAACTGTTTTTTACTAATACTAAATCTTCTTAACTTTTGTCAGATGCCTCTCCCAGATAGAAAAACCGCTGTTAAAAGTTTCCATCTTTTCTAGTTTTAAAAATATGCCTTAAACCTTGACTCTGATTGGTCAGTCAAAAAATTTATGCTTGAAAGTTGAACAATGTTCAACTCGAGAAATTACGAACGGCGAACATAATTGGCGCTGTAGTCGTGGGTAATTTTGATTTTATCAACAAATATGACTATAATTTGGCACGGGCATCAGACTTTTCCTCTGGTAAACATCAACCAAATCTTATTAAATTTTCCGATGCCTTTGAGTTTGAAAACCATGCTTAGCCACTAGCAGGATTAAAAATCCTGACAAGCCCTTATACCGGAAATATTTTGATTAAGAGAGAATTGATTGGTAATTGATGGTAATTGGTAATTGGTAATTAAGAGAGAATTGAGCTTTTCTTTTCGTTCATTAAAAAATTCTGCGCTGTTTCTTCCAGTATTTACTTCTACAACACTTGTATGGCTAAATGTAAATATTTCAGTCCTCCAGGGGGACGGATAATTTTCTTGGGAAGGAGGAACTTCAGAGGAACTGAAAATTTGTATGGAGAAAGTATTCATTCCCCCTTCTCCGTTCCCAAAAAATTGAAAAAGGCAAGCTATTATTCAAAATTATTCAACGGACTTTATAAAAAGCCTTAGTAGCCAATACCCTCCCACACATTGCACGCTTTTAGATTAAATACCACTTGTGAATATACAAGTCCCTTAATTGCAATTGAAACAATCAATTGTTTTTTGAAAATATTTTCAAAATTATTCAAGGGGTTCTTTATTGATTTTAAGAGGAAAGCCGATTCTCCCCTTTGCGCTTGAAAATTAAACGCTACCTGTGAATACATAAAAAAAATTTTTAACTGTAAGTGATCACAAAAAAAAATCACAAAATATTCCTTTTGACAATGGCTCTACTTAATAACATGCATTCCGCTGATAAATATTGCATAGGAAATTTTACCATGGCTTCCACTGTATCCTTTATAAGATCCACCACAAACGCAGATGCCACAGCCGCCACCACTGCCATATCCTCCTCCGCCACGACTAACTCTGACGGAACTATCTGCCTCTGCATCTATATTTTTCGGTGGGACTGCTTTAATGGATGAAGCAGCAGGCTTTTTAGCGACATAATCTGAATTGATAGTTCGGAATCCGCCTTTTTGGGCAACGATAGTTGTAATGAAGTAAAAAACAACCTAAAAAGTGAGTAAATCAAGCTCTTCTGTTAACTACTTCTGTCCTGCTACAAAGATTTAGGCTGGATTTCTTGAACGTACCAAGGACAGTGAAACTTAAATCTGGTTGTTTGAACCGGTTTAGTACGAACTTTCATAAAATTTGAGATTAACTGGAAACTGCATTTTAGCTGAAAAAGCTTTCATACGGATATGCAATTTTGGTAATAGCGGGCCCTGAATTAAAAAAAAAAGAAACATGAGTAAAAAGTTAGCGACAAATAATCTTAAAACATGTAGCACCTAACACGTTCCTTTGAAGGTGCTTCTAGATTTCTTTAACGTACCGAGAACAGTGAAACTTAAATGTGGTTGTTTGAACTGGTTAAGTGGAAACTTTCAAAAAATTTGAGTCGGAAAGTCGGAAATTGAATTTTCATTGAATAAGCCTTCATATGCAGTAATGTAATTATTTGTAATATGAGGTACCTAATTAAAAAATTAGCAACATGAGTAAAAAAGAAGCTTAAAACATATGATACCAAATGTTGTTCTTGAAAGGTGTATTTGGCGTTGGGAATTTTTAAATTTTTAAAATTTAAATAGACTTTTTTGTAGATTACATATATAGCCTATATAAAATTTAACAGATTTTTTTTATTTGAATTCTGATAAACGAACTTTTCTTCAAAGGCACATTTGTCTTTGGGAATTTTTAGATTCTTAAAATTTAAATAGATGTTTTTTGTCTTTTTTTATAGATTATATATATATAATTTAATACATTTTTTTAAACTTGAATTCTTATAAACGAACCTTTCTTTAAAGGTACATCTGTCGTTGGGAATTTTTAGGATTTTGAAATTTAAATAGGTTTTATTTAATTTATAAATTATATGTACATAAAATTTAATAGATTTTTAACATTTGAATTCTTATAAACAAAAGGTTTTCTCAAACTTGACAAATTAGTTTCGCCTATTTATTTTATGATTAAACTGGCAACGATGATGGAAATGGAATACCAACCTAAAGACTTCATAATTTGGAAAAACGAAAGGAAAATTCTTAGAAAAAAAGTTTTTCCTAAGAAAATAAACCTAAACAGGTGCAGTAGGTGAAAAATTTGTTTTGTTTTGTAGCCCTTCGTACTTGGATGCGTGTTATTATCTTAGTGAAATGATGGAGGTTAAAATCTGGCTTTTTGAGTATAATTAATTAGGAAAGATAAAAAACATTAAAATGTTTATATGTTAGCTGAATTTTGAAATAATGGCGGATAGAGAGAAGAATCACACAAGGTCAAGAAACGAACAAAAAAATAATAGAATTAGATATTAATTCGAGAAAAGCTACCGCGGTGAGCCAGAAAAAAATCATTTTCAGACTCACATTTATTTGCGACTCCCGCTAAAAGTACCCCAGGGAATTCACCATCAGATGGCACCCTATATCTATCAGGGGGTTAAGTTCTTGTGCTCTTTAATTCTGTTCTGCCGCATTGATTTAGGAAGGATTCCTTGAATTACCAAGGAAAGTGAAAATGAATCTGATTGTTGGAACTGTGTAAGTGGAAATTTACACAACCATATATATCATTAGAAAAAAATCGAAAACTCGATTTTTACTGAGAAAAAGTCTCCAGATGCATTCCTGCAAATTTTGGTTGCAGCGACTACCAAATTAAAAGAAATAAAATAATAATAAACGTGAGTGAAAATATAGTTACAAATATGCCTAAAACAAATAGTACCAAATACTTTAAGAAGGTATAGCATTTCTTTGAAGGTGTAATTTTGTCGTTGAGATATTTTGTTAAATTGAAATTTTTATGGACCAACTTCAAATTTTAACTAATTTAATTTTAAATTTAATTTTAAATTTCAAATTTAAGTATTTAATTTTCCTTATTTATTTCTATTTTTTGTTGTGTCTACAGTCATGGGCGTAAATAGCTTCTTCTCTAGGGGGGATTCTATGATGAAGGGTGGGGGGCTGCAATTATATTGATGTTCAGAAAACCTTACATTGCAAGCAAGTTCTATCATACCTATGAAATCTTTATTAATAAGTAATCACCAAAAATAATAAATGTCCAGTTAGCTTCAGCATTAATCTTCTTGGACTAGAGATAAATCTTTCCAAGACATTATGGATAATTCCTTCTTGTTTTGATTTTTATTCTGTCATTCCAGCTGTTTATTTCCAGCCTTTTCAACCATCTACCTTTAATCAACTGTTTTTTAGCCATCTACCTTTTTTTCATCTGCTTTTTCAACCATCTGCTTTTTCAGCCATATTTAGTGTAAATTTGAAGTTCTAGGGGGGCAGCTTCCTTCCTGCCCCCCATCCGTAAGCCCATGTCTACAGTGATGGCAATGTGATAATGCCCCCCAAAGGTCCCCCCCCCAAGTAATGATGCCCCCCCAAGTGATGATGCCCCCAAAAGTTCATAATTATAAAACAAACAAAGAAAAACCTCAATGTAGCTTTCGTTTGAAGGTGTATTTGTCTCTGGGAATAACCAGGAATTTTGTAATTATTTCACGATAAAAGATGTCGCCAAATTTAATTAATTAGTTTCGCTTATTAATTTTCACGAGCAAACTTGACAACAGTAACGGAAAGGTTATAATACCCTAAGGACTTCGTGAGTAGGAGCAACCAAAAGAAAGTCCTTGAGAATGTGTGACTTTTCGGCGAGAGTAGACCTAAGATGGATCCAGGGGGGGGGGGACTGCACTCTATTTTTTTTAGTTAGGACAGCTATGGAAAAAATAAACTAAAAACTATAAATTAAATAGATGTTTAGATAATATTATATTGTAATAATTATAAGAAAATAGGAAAAATATACAATTCAGTTTTTACTGAAAAAAGAAACTCCACATGCAGTTTTCTAATTTTTGGTAATAGTGGGCACCAAATTAAAAAGAAAAATAAGAAATTTGAGTAAAAAATTAGGACAAACAAGCTTGAAAAAAATAACAACGAATATTGTAAGAAGGTATAGCTTTCCTTTGAAGGCTTTTGCTTATTTGTTTTTACTATTCAGCAACAGTGATGAAGACGTGATATCACCCTGAAATGTTCATAATTTTAATACAATTAAAAAATATTAGTATAGGCAAGGTTTTATTACTAGGGGTCTAGGTCAGTGGTTCCCAGCATATTTTGGGCAATGCCTCCCCTAAGCATTTCTGAAATCCTAACCCCCCTTGTGATATTAAATTTTCTTTTTATTCAAAATTTTATTTGTATTCACCTGAAGGAAGCTTAATAAGCCATTAACTTGGTATCTTTTTTGGGGTCGTCCTCCAGGTATATTTTATTCTAATGCAAACTTTGTCTTTGTCACTTGTTATACAATGGAGGACACCCTTGTAAGATTATCATTTTTCTGTTTTGATCTTTAAATACATTTCAATGTGAAATCATTCACTTTATTTTTCGTTTTTTAGTAAGGCTCTCAGGTATAGTCAGCCAAAGAGTGCACGTCCTGCCTACAACTCACTAAAATATTGCCATGCCGTAAGGGCATAGCGGTCATAAAATGTTTCTGTTTTACGTTCTTGGCATTTTTTGCGTGCACACCTTAACCAATAATGGGGATGGAAATTGAGCATTTTGAAAAAGGGTGATTTCGAAAATGATAAACAAATTAAATAGTTAACAAAAAATTAGCTGCTTATCACAACCTCACGGCCACATGAATATATTTGGAATGTTTTAAGTGTTATTCTAATCAACATATATTTATCAATTTAATTATTTAAATGAAATAAAAATTTTAAGAGTTATTATAATCAACCTGTTTTTAATTTTATCATTTAGTTAATTATATGAATATGTTTAAACCATTTTATGCACAGATTCATCGCAAGATTTTACATAGCTAGCACGCACTATTCATTTTCAGTTTAAAGATTCTGACCAATCACAATTCCAAAAAAAAAAACGGATTAAAAAAAATCATATTTCTATCCTACTAAATAGGAAGGCATGCTTTTACATTTAAAGTTTTGAAAATGAGAAAAAACCTAAATTCAGTTTTTAACGACAGTAGCCTCCTTAATTAGTTATGCAGCTTTTGGTAGTATCGGGCATGGGATTAAGAAAAACACAAGAGGGGAGGGTGAAAGAACCGCCATCACAAAAATAAACTAATAAAATATAGAGCCAAACATCTTAAGGATGTAGAGCTTACCTTTGAAGGCGCAGTTGCCTTTAGGGATCAGCAGACTGTTAATATTTGAATTTTTACCTGACGAAAAGGGTTGCCAAAATAACTTAAAAGTTAAATTTTTAATTATATATATTCCGCATGCAGCTAATGAGTTTTTGTGGTAGCTGGTACTAAATTAAAAAAAAAACTAAATATGGGTGAAAAACACCTATGGGGATGACCTGACCCCTGCAGCCCCTCGGGAAAGGGCTGTAAGTTGCGCAGTTTGCCCTTTGCTTGCATCCAGTATTTGTTATTGGGAAATATACAGAAATTTTTGGGGGGAATTTTCTGCGGGAGGGGGTTTCTTTTGCAGGGATAATTTTCTGTGGGAAAAAAAAGTTTCAGGGGGGACTTTCAAAGGGAAAATTTTACTAGAGGTGAAGGGGATTTCCAGGCATGAGCTTAAAAATTCAACAAGTGATTTTCAACTGAAAGTAACGAGAAACATTAAAATACAAAATGAACAGAAATTATTCCATGCATAAGAGAGGGGCTGCTTCTTTCTCAACCCTCGCTCTTTACGCTAAAGTTTGAATTTTCTAACCATTCTTTAAGAAAGACGGCTCAAACACAATGACCGTTGAATTTGAATGAGAAGTATTTTTAAACAACTTCAAGACGTTTGCGTGAAGAGTGGATTGAAGAAGGGTCAGAATTCTGCCCCTTATATACGAAAAAATCTCTGCTTAAATTTTAATGTTTCTCCTTACTTTCAGTGCGAAAAGGTGCTCTTTTTACTTAACCAAATGTAGCAATCAATCTTATATTCGAATTCCGTGGCCTATGAGCTGTTCACCTCAGTAACTTTTTCTATTACTTACTAGGAAAATTGTAAGAAGTTTCATCCTTCAACTGTTGAAGTGAACTGACATTTTTTCGTACGATTCTCTTTTATATACAAGTATAAATCTTTTTTTTAGTCCTTACTAAACAAGAAAGCAGTGAGGCATAGTTCTTTCATTGTTTTAGTCTCAATGAATTGAAGTGAAAGTGGATTTCTATAATTAAATAACTTTGGTCTAAAAATTTCATGCTTTAGGATGTTCTAATTAAAAAATAGCTGATTTTAAATACGTGAATAAAAACTTTGTATTTGTCCAGTTTTTTGGTTTTTTGTTTCGGGGTAGTGCTTATGAAAGCAGACGTGCATAGCCTATTTGTATTTTGGCTTTATAAATAATGGGAATAATGGCTCTTACTTTAAATATTTCATCCTCATACCTGCTCAAATGGGGAGGGGGTCCATCCTATTTTTCCTTCCAGTTTTACTGACTCTTAGTTGTAAACAGAGGTTCAGTCCAATGATTAGCTCTCTTTTTGGTTCAAGAAAGGACATGTCATGATTAGTTTGTAGACAAGTTCGAAGTGAAACCATCTTGATAGTATTATGACAATAGACTAGCTTAGAATTTTTATCATAACTTGAAATTCTCTGTTGTATACAGAGAAAGTACCAGATTTCCAGAGTTCATATAATGGTTTATTTGATCTTCATTTCGAGTAATACTGAAGCGTATTTTTTACAATTTAAAATTATTTATTACTCACTATTGGTATTATAGCCGGTACCACCAGGCTGAAGGCTGGTTACCTGATAAATCAATCCAATATTTCTGTATGCTGCTCAATGACATTTCGGTTATTAAAAAAGTGTACTCACTTTTAACTCACATACTCACTTTTAACTAATTAATCAACATTCTTGGTTTTTGTGCTTGGTTTTTGTGTTTTTAGTAAAGCGCCAGTTTTCTATAATTCTACAAACATAGGGAAATGTAATTAGTTGGTTTATTTGTGCTAGTTCTATTGATATATGGTAGATCGACTGTGAAGCAAAAAATTTTGTTCGTTTTAAGGTTCAACTCCGTTCTTTACTTCCCTCAAAACAACTTTTTTTTTAAAATTGATTAGTCTCAGAGAACATTACACCTATGGAGGATTGCACTCACAGAAAAATTATATCACTATAGATTATCCTTATCCTTATAGTTAAATCCTTAAAGCATCCATATGGATAAAAATGTAGTCACTTTATAGATTTATATCAATGAAAATTGGAATGAAGCAATTTGTGTTGGGGTAGCTCCCTGTTTCCAGCCTTTAATCTACATCAAACTATTTGATTTTAATTGGTTTTGTTAATAATTGAAGGCAGTTTCATTATGTTTATTTTTAGTGACGGGGAAATACCTTCCCTCCTTCTAAATGTGCACATCTATAAAACATAGCTTCCGTGGGAGATTTCGCCGATGGAATAGTAAAAGAAAATAAAGGAGCTTATGTGGAGATCAGAAGCTCAGATTCTGCCCGCCCAAATGACACTAATCCACAAAAATAAAGAAAGGAGAGGTGGCAGAATATATTTTCAAAATCTGGTGGCCTGCAATTTTGTTGTTTTTTTTCTGATAAAAATACCCAAAAAGGGTGTTAAAAAAATCAAAAGATGGTATGTTTCAAAATTTGGAGGAGGCAAAAAAGATACAGAAGACAATTGCCCTGTGACGCAAACCCCCAATTGGTGCACCCTAAACAACGCTGTTCAATTATGTTGAGTTTTATTTTGTAATAGTTTGTGCCTGGGTTCGTTTTTATGTGGGAGGGCTTTCTGTTCAGTTTTTTTAGGAGCCCCAAAATTTTTTGAATAAATTCTGCTGAGCAATGTAAGAGATTTATACCCATAGATTATCATAATTATGTTAGTGATAATAAAAATAATTTGATTTCGCTCATAGTTTCAAACTACTGCGGAGACTTGCTGATTCCAGGTGGGAATTAAAGGTCAAGCTAAGCTTGTATACCTCCATGGCAGTGATGGTAGTTACAGGCAATGAGGCTCGATCTTCCGTCCCTGGGCAGCAGAGGAAATCCGTCAGCGTACCTCAGAGTGGTGGAAGGGTGTAAACACCACTGAGCTCCACGCCGAGCGATTTGGTGGCCGACGCGCTCCGGGTGACCCGCAAGACTGGGGACCTTGCGGTCAACTCTATTCCCAAGAAACATCGATGGATCTGAGACCTAGAAGAAAAGTTGTAACGGCTACGGCGTCCCCGGCAAGCGACGCGGCCCCTGTATTAGCGCGGGTGTCGAGAAGTAAACAAGCCAACCATACTACGGCGTTCCCGGCAGGCGACGCGACTTCGAATATGGCGGCGAAGTTGAAAAATCCTTTTCATGCCATGAATCTAGGAAAACCTACTATAGTCATTAAACAGACAAAATCTAGCATAAATGTGGGATGCTGGAATGTAAGATCAGTCAAACAAGAAGCCACGCAAGTTTTTCTTGTCCATGAGATGGAGAAGTACAACATAGACATACTTTGCATATCCGAGACCAGAATTTCAGGTTCCGGCTCAATAGTTATTACAGCTCCTGAAACGCTACGTCAATTCCATTTTTTCTACTCCGGAGTAGAGGATAATTAGGGACTCCACGGAGTTGGTTTCATCATGAACCAAAGAACCAGAAATGCTCTCCTAGAATGGGAACCAGTCTCCTGTAGACTTGCCAGAATCAGACTAAAAGGAAACCCCGCAAATGTGTCGATAATTTCTACCTATGCTCCCACCCGTGACGCTGCTGATACGACCAAGGATGATTTCTACGGCGAGCTACAGCAGCTGTCTTCTTCTGTTGTCGCACGTGATTACTTGATTGTTGCTGGAGACTTCAACGCAAGAGTTGGTCCCTCTGACCAAACCACAAGACAAGTCCTGGGAAAATTTGGACAAGGTCACAGATGCGAGAATGGGTGAAGGTTGTTAAACTACGCCTTGATGAACCACCTTGTTGTCACCAATACCATATTTCAGCACAAACCTAGCCACCTTTTAACTTGGCATTCAAATGACGGTGTCACTAAGGCTCAAATAGACTTCATTCTCGTACGCCAGCGCTGGAGAAGCTCCGTACAGGACTCTCCCTCTTACAACGGCGCGGAAACAGGCTCGCAGTCTGGGTCTGACCACAGGATTGTTGCTGCAAAAATTTTGCTACGTCTTGCAACTCGGAGGAAAAACAAACCCAAGGCCGGATTCGACATCGGTAAGCTCCAAGACAAAGAAGTTCGGCAGGCCCTCAATTTGGAACTGACTTACCGATTTGACGCCCTCAGTTCTGATGAAAACCCACCCCCCTAGAAGAGAGGGGAGACCTTTAAAACTGTGATGACAGAGACTGATGATGAGATCCTTGGCCAAGCAAAAATCACACGACAGCACTGGATTACCGCTAGGACCCTGTCAATAGTCGGTGAGCTAAGACAAAAGATGAGCGGCCCTAAGGAAGAAACAAAAGAGCTGCGCAGACAGGTAAAACGCTCTGTTCGTCTGGACCGCCGCCAAATGTGGGAAGATGCTACCGTGTCGTTAGAGAAAGCAGCACGCTCACATGATACCCGCAAGCTTTACCAGATCCTGAAAGAGTCCGTTGGTAAGAAAGCTGCTGTCTCAGAAATAGTCAAAGACAGATCAGGAAAAATCATCAGTTGTCAGAAGGAGCGCTTAGCACGATGGAAGGATCACTTTCAGATGCTCCTAAACCCATCCCCATCATCCGCCCCTGATGCTTTCCCACCTGCCTTTTCTAAAGAACCCTACGACGTCGAGCTGGATACACCGACCAGAGCCGAAATACTAAAAGCGATCAAGACCCTGAAGAACCACAAAGCCCCAGGTGAAGACGGCCTCCCCCCGGAAGTGTACAAACAATGCCCTGAGGTCACTGCTTAACAGCTCCATGGCATTCTCGAAGAAGTGTGGAGGACCAATTCTTTCCCAAAAGATTGGAAGACATCAGTCATTCTCCCCTTCTATAAGAAAGGAGATAAAACCGAATGCAAAAATTACCGCAGAATAAGTCTTATAGACATTGCGGTCAAAATATTCGGGATTATACTCTTGAACCGCTTCAAAGGGGCAAGGGAGGAAAGAACCCAAGAAAATCAAGCCGGCGTTTGGCCAGGTAGAGGCTGTACTGATAATATCTTCGTTTTTTGCCTCATTATCCAGTAGTTTGAAAGGTACAATCTATCCCTGATTTTGATGTTCCTGGACTTCATTGCCGCCTTCGACTCTGTCACTCGCCAGAAACTTTGGAAGATCCTAGAGAATGACGGAATGCCGCTGAAGTTTGTTGAACTGATGAAGGCATACTATGACGCGTCAGTGAGCCGAGTTCGAGTCTATGGTGAAGAAACTGAAGAATTCCTGGTTGAGTTCGGAGTAAAACAAGGGTGTATCCTCTCTCCGACTCTGTTCAATTATTGCGTCGATTGGGTGCTTGAAAATGCACTGTCGTCCTATCCAGGAGTTCAGATCGGACAGAATCTCTCACTGACTGACCTCGATTATGCGGATGATGTTGGCCTCCTGTCAGAACCCGTAGAAGCTCAAAACATGCTTGACAACGTGGTGGCCTGGGCAGACCTGATCTGCTTGAAAGTCAGCACAGAGAAAACGAAATTCATGGCTATTAACCACGACACAGGACCATTCACACTAACTGTCAATCAAGTTCAACTGGAAAAAGTCAACTGTTTCACATACTTAGGCTCCCAAATATGTATTGACGGATCCTCCGACGCTGATATCCAACAGAGAATACAGAAAGTGCAGACAGTCTTTGCCTCCCTTCGGAAACCCTTATGGAATCGCCGCGAAGTCAGTGTCCGAACGAAAGTTCGAATCTACATGGCACTAGTCCACACCGTTCTCCTTTACGGATGCGAAACATGGTCGGTAAAACTACAGCATGAGAATACGCTGAAGGTGTTTGAGCATACCTGTCTGCGAAGAATTCTCAGAATACAGCTGCGTGACCGTATCTCCAACACGGATCTACGTCGAATGTGCAATATTCAGAGAGATGTTGCGCTCACTATTAAAGAACGCCGTTTGAAATGGTTGGGCCATGTTTTACGGAAGCCGCCAGAATAATTGCCTCGCCAAATACTTCTAGTCGAGCCTATTAGCTCCTGGAAGAGACGCCAAGGAGGACAGAGGAAAAACTGGTGGAACCTGGCCAAATCAGACCTTGAACCTATCAGGGGATTCAGAAAGTTCGGACACAGATGGTCAACTCAGTGGCTTACTTTTGCAGAGCAGCTGGCAGAAGATCGCTCAACATGGTCCAAGAAGGTCTCCAAGATCATCGATGCCGGGGGAGGTGGAAACGCCTGATTCCCGCCACAAGTAAGTACAAGTAAGTAGTGATAATAAAAATAATTTGATTTCGCTCATAGTTTCAAACTACTGCGGAGACTTGGTAAATATTCAAGCTTAAAAAACATTGCAAAAAAAGGAAATATCCATTCAGAAATTATATCGGCTAAAGGCATGGTTGTAATTTCAGCATTGCAATCTGGGTGGAAGAGGGGGTTCATATTTTAGGGGTCTGGTTGTAGGGGACGCCCTTCAGGGGAAAGGGGGATTCCAAGGAGGATCTTCCGGAAAGTTTGCAAAAAATACAAGCTTAAACGAAGTTTTTGAAGACGGATTTTCAATTAAATAAATAAATAAATGGCTCTACCTATTGCAGCCCTAATCCTAGGGCATCTTATTAACGATAAAAGTACAAAAAAATACCACGAATAAAATGCACGATTATCAAACTTATGGACTGTTCTATGTTGTCGCATTAGAGGTTTTTTTGTCTTAAGTAATCACGAAAAGAATATTTTAAATCTTAGTCTTGGATTTGTCACATGGGTTTTTGAGAAGTTAGAGCTAGAAATGAGCCTATAAAAGCAAAATATCAAGCTAGACTCGACTACAAGCGCGAATTAGAAGAAAAACTATGAAGCGCCCTTGTAAAATGATGGGGGCGGATCGTAAAATACGTTTTACACTCATATAAGTCCACCTTAAATCCATCGATTTATACTGAAGGGGTGATGATACGACCAGACCAGGCAAAATTATACTAGAAAAAACAGTTATCTCAGCTGTATTATGCTACAGTCCCCCCCCTCCTTCCTTTTGGAAACGAAAAGATGTGGAGATTGTCAGTATAAATATAATTAGTAGAAGGGTGCTTAGAAGGTCAGGTATATATTACTACAGACTTTTCACGATATTCCAAGTCATCCTTAAGAGATATCTCCTAACCTTACTTGTCCTTGTACCTCTCTGTTTTCCAAATGCTGTTTAGCAGAGTCATTCCCAAGAACCTGGAAAGCTGCTAATGTAGTACTTGTGCCAGACAGATGATAATCTACTAATGTAGTATGTTCATACTGTCTATGTAGTATGTTGTCGTGTACTATGTAGTATGTGTCATATGTAGTATGTTGTCACCCGCTATTTTGTTCTTCTTGCGCAGAACAAGTTAATGCTAATAATTATTTAGTACACCACTGTAATAATGGTACCTGTGCTTTAACTAATTTAACTATTACAATTTTAAAAAATTTGGATTTAAATAATTCAACTAAAGTAAAGAAAAATATAAAATTACGTAAACTTGAAGCTTATTGGATCCATGCCCTCGGTACTGCTTATTCTTTCGGGTTGAATAATCGAGTGGCTAAATATAAAGACATGTCTAATGTTGTTGTTAATTTTATAAATGGTTTAATTGATCATCCTTCTTTTAATCATCCCATTAAACGTAAAGATCAATCAAGAGGGCATAGGGCAAAAATAATAAAATAAAGAGGGCAAGAGGGCAAAAATAATATAGATTTAAATATGTATTTCATGGATTTGTGCCAGCTATTTGAGTCTAATGGTATGGCTAGTATAATAAAATGTTTAAATAAGTTATCAAAAAATAACTTAATAGAATTATTTTGCATTCTAAAGAATAATACACCATGTAGTTCAAAAACTAAACTAATTTATGATACAGTGTGTATTTTAGCTAGAACCAAATATATTTCAAAGGATAAAAAGTCTGATAAGACTGTTAATAAAGAAAAGAGATTATATTTATCTATAAATTTTTGAAGTAAACAAATTGAGGATATAAATTTATCTGGAATTTTAAACCAGCGTGATGTGTAATTTAAACCAGCTTCCTAGTAATTTAAATTATAAGAATAATCCGATTATAACATATAATTTCTCAAAAACGATAAGGCAAATAATTTTCAATTATAGTTAAACATTTAAAATTTTGACATGGATAATTATTGAAAACCATTAATTCAGTCTGAGTAATTTCTATTATTTGTAAAACCAAATTACGAATAAATTGTGAAAGGTGATTTGGCAATAATAAAACAAATGGTTCTGCAGAGTATAGTGAAAATTGGGGCTAAATTCCGTTTTCGAATCATCTAAAACCCTCTAATGTGCTTGGTAGGTTAAATAATGATTTAGCTTAATTTATTGGTAAGTGGTGCAAAGAGAGAAAGTTAATAGAAAGTTTTTAAAATTGGACAATCTTAATTGTCACCAGAGTTAGAAATAAGATATATAATAATGCAAATAATTTTAATAATGAGGTAATTTTCAATAATGCTAAGATAAAACAAGCGATTGCTAATCTAAAGAATGATTTTGTAATTTCACCTATTGATTAAGCTAATAATAATTTTGCAATAATTTGTCAGAAGCTATGTTGTGCTTTTTATCAAAGGAGTTAAAAACAACGAATAAATATGAAAAGGTTCAAGATATTAATAATAGTTTAATGAAAAAATTAGAAGATATACTTTTAAAAAAATTTAATATCAATGTTAATGATAATGATAAAAATTTACCTTTTTTATATTGGACGGCAAAATTTCATAAGAATCCCCCGAAACCACGCTTTATTGCTGGTGCAGCCAGATTCCCTACCAGATAAACGACTGACCTGTCGTGTATTTTAGGAGAAATTAAAAACAAATTTAATGCATATTGCTCAGAAATTAAAAAAATTTCTAATTTTAATCCATATTGGAGCGTTAATAATTCATCGCAAGTAATAGATTCTATGACTTTAGTTTCAGGCAAAAGAGTGAACTCATTTGATTACACTACATTATGGACAAATCTACCAATTAATTTTGTATTTGGAAATTTCAAAAAGATTATTAAGAAGGCTTTTCTTTTGTCTAATTTTGTTTTTCTAAGAATTGATACTAACAATAAGAAGACTAGATGGACTAATTTCTTTAATAGTACAACTAGCTCAAGATATTGAAGCTTGGATATGATTTAAAATGTGCTAGAATTTATTTTATTTCTTACCATTTACAAATTTGATGGTAATCTGTATTATCAAAAAACTGGAATTCCTATGGAAAGTAATGCTAGTTCATTTATAGCGGGCCTGGTTTTAAGCCATTTAGAATATGAATTTATAATTGATAAAGAGAACTCAAGTAATATTGAATATTTGCTTTCAAATAATAAAAGGTATTTAGATGATCTTCTGGTGATAAATTGTGCAGAGTTTTTAGAGAGTTCGAACAAGATATACCCACCAGAGTTAAAGCTGGAACCATGCAATGGGACTTAGTTTGGAATAAGGATTAAGTTTGAAATAAATTACAGTAGATTAAATTGCGTGAAGGAGGATGCGATGTGAAATGAAATGAATTTTGGCGCGATCCGCGGTGATAGATTGTGAGCGTTTATGAACTGTTATTTTTGGATATAAGATCACCGAGGAGAACACCTTCCGTAAGCAGAAATTTTATCTGGTAATAATTTTACTCAAGCGAAGGCGGGGTAGTGGTTTGGGGTAGCCCCCTTGCATTTCCTTAGCGCATAGTACCAAGTCAATATTTATATGTTATTATTACTAATTGATAAATGGCTGCCGTGACTTCTGAAAAGTTGCACAAGACAGGGTGCAAAGTTTGCAAAGAGAGCCTCAGCCTCGCAATCAGAGGAACAGTTATTTGCAACACATCTGCTGGAGGTTGTGGTCGTCTCTGCCATAACCGCTGTGAAATTCTTCAGAGCATTGAGAAAGACAGTATTATAATATATCAGTGCTCGGACTGCTGTGAGAAATTTGCTGATAAACCTACTTCCCAGCAGATCCCGCCTCCTTCAGAGACTCTTGTTTATTCACCAGTTTTAAGTTTTTTCCGGCACTGTCTACAGTCAGGAATTTCGTCCGCCTCCTGTATATCTTCGTGTACAAACTTTTATTGTAATGATCATCTTGATCAAGCTAGAAGCCTCCTAACATCTCTAGTGAATCCCACGCATAAACTCCTTGCACATTGTGGTCCCTCTGCTAAGCAAAGCCTGTCACAGGATATTCTAGACATCCTTATTTCTGAGGATGCAACTCCTTGCTTGCCAAATTTGAAATTCGATATGACTGCAAGTGATGCGATATCTGCGATAGATACGGATCAAAATGCTCACTTTAGCCGTGCCATTCAAACCTGGGACCGGCATCTTTTTAGCATAATTGACAAACTTGATTACGTCACAAGTAAGGTAGCAGAGACTCCTGCTGTGGTGAAAGAGTGTTGTGACGGAGTACAGAGCGAAGTTTTGAGCTGTATAAATAAAGAAAAACTCAATGATAAATCCTGGCCTCCGCTGAATAACGAGTCAGAAACACTGGGTCTTGTAGTAGATTCACCACCACAAGATTGTGATGATCCCTTAAAGCGTGAAGCTTTTCTGAAATCGTTGGATGGAGCTGATGGTATAGTGCGGATTTCACTTTCTAAGGAATCAGGATCCCAGCAACCGAAATGGGTCATTCATACGAAAAGACAAAACGCCGAAAACTTGAAAGCCTGATTGAATGAAAAGGTCGGTAAAACTGAGGTTCGCAAATCGAGAACTGTCGGTTTATTATCACGAGTGGATTTCTCGATCAATCCAGAGAGTGTGTGTGCTTCTAACCAAGGTATTGAAGAGATACAGCGCATCGGTGTTTCGAAATCATATCGTGTATGCTTCCGTTCGGTGACGGCCAAGTCTCATTATTTGCGTCATGGGATTCACATTGGCTACGAACATTTCCGGCTTACGGATTATATGTTTTTACCGCGAATGTGCTACAAATGCGGGTCGCTAGAGCATATATCGTCAGGCTGCTCTAGCGTGGAACGTTGTCTCAAGTGCCTTGGTAGTGGACACTCTCATTCTAGGAACAACCCTTGCCCGAATGAACCTTGTTGCTTCCATTGTGGATCTCATGAGCATACTGGATTTAGCCTTCGCTGCAAACAGTTAACCGAAAAAGTTGCAAAGAATAAAAAATGATTAGTGCAAAGATTATATCTCTGAATCTGAACGGTTTTGGTGGTAAACAACATGTATTGCATTCTATGCTGCGCGATCTGGATATTTTGTGTCTGCAAGAGCATCATCTTCTGGACCACTCTACTAGTCTTCTTTCGAGCCAGTCGCAGCAGTTTAAGTGTTTTATATCTCCAGCAACACCTACAGGTGGACGCCCATCAGGAGGCATTTGCATTTTTATTCGAGAGAATATTCCAGTTTCAGTGTTTGCCGTTAATCGTTATTTTGTTGCTGTTCGAATCCCAGGGATTATTGTTTTTTCGTTCTATTTACCAACAAATTATCATACTATTGATTCGGATTTTGATTTCAATTTTGAATGTTTAGAATTATCTCGATTTGTGGCGAAAGTTCCATCAGATTTCCAGTGGCTTATTTGCGGGGATTTTAACTGCAACATTTCTATCTCTCAAGTCCGCTCCTCCGCTCTTTTATCTTTGTTTTCGGTTTTTACTATAGTTTCAAAAGATGCGAATTTTACGTATGTCCATAATTCTGGTTGTTCCTCTTATCTAGACCATGTGCTGGTTTCAAATGCAGCGTTTTTACCACAGCCTGTTGATGTTGGGTTGGATATGCCTATTAGTGACCATTTTTACCTTTCTTTTCATTTAAATATTCAAATCCCATCTTTTAAAATTATCCATCGTTCTAGTCAAATTGTAAATAAAATGATCTGGGATCTGGAAAAAATGCAGATATATCATGAAGAATCAGATGCACTTTCAGCTCAAATAATTGTAAATAGTTCTAAGGATGATGATCAAATTTATATTGATCTATTTTTGAAATCGTTCATAATTTAAACTGCGGGGCAAATAAAGTATTTAAGACTGATTCTTTCCGTCGGGGATCTCGAGTTTTAGGTTGGAACCTTAACCCGATTTTAAAGCAAAGCCAAAAGAATGCATCTCAAGCTTGTTACCTTTGGAATTGCGCGGGAAAACCGCGATCTGGACCATTTTATGATGGTATGAAATTAACTAAACGCGTTTTTCGGGCTGAGTTGCGTTTGCATAATGAAATTATAAAAGATGAAATTGGTTGAAGGATTACTAGTGATAGGAATGCGCTTTGGAGTTTGGTTAATTCTAGACGTCGTAATGATAATTGTTCACCAGATTCTAATAGTTCTCCGAAACTAGATGATTGGATAACTCATTATAATCAAGTTTTTTCATCCGGTGATGCGGCAGTTGAATCACGGCTTGACTCTTTATTATCGGAAGAAATTTCAAAGCCCCGCCCAAATAGTAAAATATCTGTTTCTGTTTACGATGTAACGGTAGCAACTAAAGCTCTAAAGCTCTAAAAAGTAAGCATTCTTTTGATTATGATGGTATACATTCAAACCAAATAAAATGGGCATCCCCCAAAGCAATCCTTCTCCTCGCTACTCTTTTTACTACTATTCTTTCTGCTGGAGTTCTTCCAACTAGCTTTTCTCGTGCTACCACTTCACCCCTTTCAAAAAAAGGAGGGAATACGAATCGATGTTCTGGTTACAGGCCGATTACTGTTTCGTGCCAGATTAGCAAAGTTTTTGAGTTAGTTTTATTAAAGTATTTGGAGTCTTGTGACCAAGGCCTGAATCAAATTGGGTTCCGCAAGGGTCTAAGCATGGATGTTGCTCATACCCTCCTTTCATGAATAATATCCTTTTGTAAGCAATGGGATAGAGTTTATACACTTGCGTTAGATTTTGCGGCGGCGTATGATTCAATTATCCATTCTTGGGCTATGACTGCGCTTCTGAAGAATAATGTCCCACTATCAGTTGTTTTGGTTTAAAAAAATTGGTATGGCTACTATCGTATTCGTATTAAGTGGAAGAATCAGTTTAGTGATTATAATGTTAAGTTATGTAGGGGGCTGAGACAAGGAAGCATTATTTTTCCTTTGATTTTCAATATTACTGTTTCGGGGCTATTTGATCAAATTCAGTTGACTTTCATTTATGGTAAAGGTTATGTTCTGTCGTGGATTGCTTACGCAGATGATTTACTCCTTTTGAGTCGATCGCTTCAGTCACTTCAACAAAATGTAGATTTTTTAGCAAAGGCTTTTAGTGAACATGGACTTCGTTTTCGCCCTGAAAAGTGTCAAATTTAATTCTTGGTCCTAAGGCTAATGATCTCGTTAATTCAGAAATTTCTGTCCGTATTTATGATAGTATTTTAAAACCTTTGGAATCTTTTTTATATCTTGGTGCGCCATATGAACCAACTTTAGCTCTATGCCGTGCTTCTATTTCTAAAACAGTTAAAAGTAGAATAGCGTCTAGTTTCGGGGCAGTAATTTGTCTTCGCGATATTCTTTCTCGGAAATCCCTGGCTCAAGTATACAATACAGTCGCTTTGCCTCAAATTTTATTTTTTTAATAGCTTCTCCCGTTTTTTAGAATTAGTAATATTTCGCATGTAAAAACCACATTTTTTAATTTTGCTAAGTTCCTTTGCCGCTTTTCTAAATCTGAATCAAATACTTTTTTAATGAATGCATATAAAATAAAAAACCCTGTTGATGTTTTGGAGAAAAAGCAAAATAAATTTTTATCCAGATTAAATGTTTTTTCTCATAATTTATATAGAGCTGCGCACGAAGCTTAATTTATTTTATTTGATTTAATTTTCGAATGAAGTGTTAATTTGTGAAGTGTTAATTAATTATCTATTGAATGAAGTGTTAATTTGTGTGGTAATTTTGATTGAAGGCCTTTGCGTATTTGTTGTTACATAGTTTAAATAATTTTATGGCCTGTTGATTAGCGGTTACTATTTTTATTTATTTCTTTTTTACTCTTCGTATTCGGAGGAAATAAAAAGTTTGAATTGAATTGAATTGAAAGGCAATTATGACTATTTTCTAGATTTAGATATTAATGTTTCATCTAATAATACATTAGTTTTAAAATATTTAATAAAAGTAGTAAGGAGGGGGTCACTACTTATAAACTAACAAGATCACAGCCAATCAGAGGGCTACAATACTAAACTAACAAGACCACATCCTCTTTCTAGACCAATCATGGGAGTCGGAAATACTAACTGTACAAGATCAAGTGTCTCTTTCTAGGCCAAACATTGGGAGTCGGAAATACTAGTAGAGTGGTACCTTATACTTTGCTTGAAGCTATAGGAATTCCCATGCTATTTGCTTGAAGCTATAGGAAAAATATTTCCAGAGCATGTACTTATGGATTTGCTTGCCCTATGTTCCTTGGCGTCTATCCAGAGCATTTACTTATGGATTTGGGTGGATTATGTTCCTTCCTATGCTATTATAAGGGCTTATGTTCCCTCCCATGCTATTCTAAGGGATTTATGTTCCCTCCCATGCTATTCTAAGGGTTTATGTTCCCTCCCATGCTATTTGGGGCCTTTACGTTCCTTCCTATGCTTTTATAAGGGCTTATGTTCCTTGGTGTCTTTCCAGAGCATGTACTTGACGATGGAGAAAAAGGGTTAAAGTGATTAGCAATTACGAGCGGGTATTCCCCGCTGTATTTTTTAAATCGTAAACTAGAGATTGTCAAATTGCGTATTTAGGAATGGTTTTGTAGGGAAAGCTGTCTATAACTCATGTGTTATCCATAGCTCCATTGCTTTAGGATTTGCGAATTTGATCCTATTAAGGTGGAGAAAAAAGAAAAGGGTTTAGTATTTGCGAATACTTTGATGTTTTGTCAATTTAAAATAGTTAAAAATAAAAAAATTTAACAAGAAATGACTGAAAAGTGTTTTGGAGGAGATGGATTGATTGTGTACTGTATTTTACACAAGTGACGTTTGGACAGTGTTGTCAACTGTTGCCTGATTCCGTGTGGTTTTTCTTTACTTAGTGCTCATTAAAAACGGATTTTTTTTTGTTAAATAAGTAGTTCTTGTATCTTTTAAAAGAGCTTTACGGGGTTTGAGAGACTCTGTTGCCTGATTACATTTTGTTTTTATTTTATTTGTTCACATTAAAAACTATAATTTTTTTTTAAAATATGAGTTCCTTTATCTTTTAAAATTTAGTTACTGGGTTTTAGAGACTATGTTGCCTGATTCCGTGTGGTTTTTCTTTACTTGGTGCCCATTAAAAACGAAATTTTTGTCTTAAATAAATAGTTCATGTATCTTTTAAAAGAGCTTTACGGGGTTTGAGAGACTCTGTTGCCTGATTCCGTGTGGTTTTTGTTTACTTGGTGCGCATTAAAAACGAAATTTGTGTGTTAAATAAGTAGTTCTTGTATCTTTTTAAAGAGCTTTACTGGGTTTGAGAGACTCGGTTGCCTGATTCCGTGTGGTTTTTCTTTACTTGGTGCCCATTAAAAACAAAATTTTTGTGTTAAATAAGTAGTTCTTGTATCTTTTAAAAGAGCTTTAGGGGGTTTGAGAGACTCTGTTGACTGATTCCATGTCGTTTTTCTTTACTTGGTGTCCATTAAAAACGAAATTTCTGTGTTAAATAAGTAATTCTTGTATCTTTTAAAAGAGCTTTAAGGGGTTTGAGAGACTCTGTTGCCTGATTCCGTGTGGTTTTTCTTTACTTGGTGACCATTAAAAACGAAAGTTTTGTGTTAAATAAGTATTTCTTGTATCTTATAAAAGAGCTTTACGGGGTTTGTGAGACTCGGTTGCCTGATTCCGTGTGGTTTTTCTTTATTTGGTGCCCATTAAAAACGAAATTTTTGTGTTAAATAAGTAGTTCTTGTATCTTTTAAAAGAGCTTTACGGGGTTTGAGAGACTCTGTTGCCTGATTCCATGTGATTTTTCTTTACTTGGTGCCCGTAATAACGAATTTTTTGTGTTAAATAAGTAGTTTTTGCATCTTTTAAAAGAGCTTTAGGGGGTTTGAGAGACTCGGTTGCCTGATTCCGTGTGATTTTTCTTTACTTGGTGCACTTTAATAAATAAATTTTTGTCTTAAATAAGTAGTTCTTGTATCTTTTAAAAGAGCTTTACGGGGTTTGAGAGACTCTGTTGCCTGATTCCGTGTGGTTTTTCTTTACTTGGTGCCCATTAATAACGAAATTTTTGTGAAAAATAAGTAGTTCTTGTATCTTTTAAAACATCTTTACGGGGTTTGAGAGACTCAGTTGCCTGATTCCATGTGGTTTTTCTTTACATTGTGCCCATTAAAAACTAAATTTTTGTGTTACATAAGTAGTTATTGTGTCTTTTAAAAGATATTTAAGGGGTTTGAGAGACTCGGTTGCCTGATTCCGTGTGGTTTTTATTTACTTGGTACCCATTAAAAATGAAATTTTGGTGTTAAATAAGTAGTTCTTGTATCTTTTAAAAGAGCTTTACGGGGTTTTAGAGAATCTGTTGCCGAATTCCGTGTGGTTTTTCTTTACTTGGTGCCCATTAAAAACGAAATTTTTGTGTTAAATAAGTAGTTTTTGTATCTTTTAAAAGAGCTTTACGGGGTTTGAGAGATTCGGTTGCCTGATTCCGTGTGGTTTTTCTTTACTTGGTGCCCATTAAAAACGAAATTTTTGTGTTAAATAAGTAGTTCTTGTATCTGTTAAAAAAGCTTTAAGGGGTTTGAGAGACTCAGTTGCCTGATTCCGTGTGGTTTTTCTTTACTTGGTGCCCATTAAAAACGAAATTTTTGTGTTAAATAAGTAGTTCTTGTATCTGTTAAAATAGCTTTACGGAGTTTGAGAGACTCGGTTGCATTGTATTTTCCATAATTTTCTTACAAAAAACTACAGTTTACGGCCAAAATCCCTTATTAGCTCAGATTTTATAAAAATAGTTTTAATTTTTTGATCCAAAAATAGACTAAAGTTTCAGATTTGAACCAGAGAACTGTATTTTCCATAATTTTCTTACATCTTTGGAAATCATTAACGATAACAAACATGTTTTCGACCAGATGGGTTTTTGAAAGCACATTCAGCATAGCGTCCGCTATTTTTTTATCATGAACCCTTTAGAGACCAATTTGATCAACTTCGAGAAAGTTCAAATAGAATCGTTACTGATATTGATATTAGTGCGTAAACTACAAACTGACAAAAAATATCCAGAACTTTTTTTCTTATAGCCTTGAGTTTGAAGACATTTCTTCATCTTAATTGGCTTTAGAAATATCACGCAAAATACAACTAGCCAAACCGTCGTTGCTTTGTCGAATTTTGAGCAAACAAAAGGATTGTAACACCTGATTGGCTCGTTTGTATGCACTTTGAAGCCAGTGAAAAGAACGAAACGTCTTTGAGTCACTTTTTTTTAAATAAATTCGATGTTTCTCTATGATTCAATCCCAACGTCCCCCTGCTTACCTTGAGCATAGATGTTTTTAACAGAATTTCAAAAGGATCGTTCATAAGTGCTGGCGTATCTGATGAAATAATTTAGGTCATATGATAAATTTAATTTATTTTTTTAATGCAGTAATTTTTTTTAGTAAGGACACTCGATATCCTAAAAGTGTCTGATTCAAACTTTTACCTTGAGAATCGATGTTGTTAGAAGAATTTCAAAAGAATCGTTTATGAGTGCTGGCGTATCTGATGAAATAATTTAGGTGGTATGGTCAATTTAGTAAGGACACTCAATATCCTAAAATTGTCTGATTCAAACTTTTACCTTGAGCATCGATGTTGTTAGCAGAATTTAAAAAGGATCGCTTATGAGTGCTGGCGTATCTGATGAATTAATTTAGGTCGTATGATCAATTTAATTTATTTTTTTTAATGCAGTAGTTTTTAGTAAGGACACTCGATATCCTAAAAGTGTTTGATTAAAACTTTTACCTTGATCATCGATGTTTTTAGCAGAATTTCAGAAGGATCGTTCATAAGTGCTGGCGTATCTGATGAAATAATTTAGGTCGTATGATAAATTTAATTTTTTTTTTTTTAATGCAGTAGATTTTCAGTAAAGACATTCGATATTCTAAAAGTGTTTGATTCAAACTTTTACCTTGAGAATCGATGTTCACACACATACACACAAACATACACATAAACACACACAAAAACATACACAAAAAAACACAAACACACACACACAAACATAGAATAACACAAACACACACACACAAACGAACAAACACATACACAAACATACACAAACATACACACACACAGACACACAAAAAAAAACACACACACACAAACACATAGATGACACACAGATAGACGACACATTCACAGAGAAGACACGTGCACAGAGACGACACACACAAAGAGAGAGAGAAGACACTCACAAAGAGACGACACACGCACACACAGACGACAAACACACACACATGACACACACACACAGAGACGACACAAACACAGAGACGACAAACCCACAGAGAGATGAAACACATACACAGAGACGATAGAAGCAAAGGGACGACACACACAAAGAGATAACACACACACAGATACGAAACACGCATAGAGACGACACATGCACAGAGACGACACACACACAAAGACAACAAGCACAGAGACAACTCGCACACAGAGACAACACACGCACACGCACACACACATGCGCACATACAGAAACGACACACATACAGAGACGACAACACACAGAGAGAAGACACACACACAGAGACGACACCCACGCAGAGATGACACACACCCATACACAGAGACGACACACACACAGAGACGACACACTCAAAGTGACGAGTTACACATAGAGACGACAAACACACAGAGACGACAAACACACAGAGACGACACACATAGAGAGACGACACACACACGGAGAGACGACAAACACACAGAGACAACACACACAAAGAGACGACACACAGATAAAAAACACACAAAGAGACTACACACGCACAGAGAAGACACACACACAGAGACGACACACACACAGAGTCGACTCACACACAGAGAGGACAAACACACAGAGACGACAGACACAAAGAGACGACTCACACACAGAGAGGACAAACACACAGAAACAACACACACAAACACACACACACACACACATACATACATACACACACAGAGACTAAACAGACACACAGAGACGAGACACACACAGAGACGACACACACACACACACACACAGAGAGGACAAAGATACAGAGAAGACACAAAAACAGAGACGACGCACCCACAGAGACGACACGCACACAGATACGAAACACACATAGAGACGACCCACACACATAGAGACAGCACACACACACACAGACGACACCCACACAGACACGACACACACACACACAGAGACGACACACACAAAGTGAAGACTTACACATAGAGACGACACTGGCACAGAGACGACAAACACACAGAGACGATACACATAGAGGGACAACACACACACACACACATAGAGCCGACTCACACACAGAGAGGACAAACACACAGAGACGACAGACACGAACACACAGAGACGACAGACACAAAGAGACGACTCACACACAGAGAGGACAAACACACAGAAACGAAACGCACAAACATAGAGACGACACACACATAGAGACAACACAAACATAGAGACGACACACACACAGAGAGACAAAACACACACAGGAACGACACATACACAGAGACGACAAACCCACAGAGATGATACACACATTGAGACGACACACGCACAGACAGGATACACAATACAGAAATTTAATTCAGGAAATTATTAGACGGGGTTTTTTTGAAAAAAAAATTAGACGGGGTTACGTGCGCGCACGTAACTCCGTGTGTGTGTGTGTGTGTGTGTGTGTGTGTGTGTGTGTGTGTGTGTGTGTGTGTGTGTGTGTGTGTGTGTGTGTGTGTGTGTGTGTGTGTGTGTGTGTGTGTGTGTGTGTGTGTGTGTGTGTGTGTGTGTGTGTGTGTGTGTGTGTGTGTGTGTGTGTGTGTGTGTGTGTGTGTGTGTGTGTGTGTGTGTGTGTGTGTGTGTGTGTGTGTGTGTGTGTGTGTGTGTGTGTGTGTGTGTGTGTGTGTGTGTGTGTGTGTGTGTGTGTGTGTGTGTGTGTGTGTGTGTGTGTGTGTGTGTGTGTGTGTGTGTGTGTGTGTGTGTGTGTGTGTGTGTGTGTGTGTGTGTGTGTGTGTGTGTGTGTGTGTGTGTGTGTGTGTGTGTGTGTGTGTGTGTGTGTGTGTGTGTGTGTGTGTGTGTGTGTGTGTGTGTGTGTGTGTGTGTGTGTGTGTGTGTGTGTGTGTGTGTGTGTGTGTGTGTGTGTGTGTGTGTGTGTGTGTGTGTGTGTGTGTGTGTGTGTGTGTGTGTGTGTGTGTGTGTGTGTGTGTGTGTGTGTGTGTGTGTGTGTGTGTGTGTGTGTGTGTGTGTGTCAGTTTTGTAGTCAGTTTGTAGTTTACGCACTAATATCAATATCAGTAACGATTCTATTTGAACTTTCTCGAAGTTGCTCAAATTGGTCTCTAAAGGGTTCATGATTAAAAAAAAATAGCGCACGCTATGCTGAATGTGCTTTCAAAAACCCATCTGGTCGAAAACATATTTGTTATCGTTAATGATTTCCAAAGATGTAAGAAAATTATGGAAAATACAATTTTCTGGCTCAAATCTGAAACTTTAGTCTATTTTCGGATCGAAAAATAACACTATTTCTATAAAATCTGAGCTAATAAGGGTTTTTGGCCGTAAATTCTAGTTTCTTGTAAGAAAATTATGGAAAATACAATACAACCGAGTCTCTCAAACCCCGTTAAGCTCTTTTAACAGATACAAGAACTGCTTATTTAACACAAAAATTTCGTTTTTAATGGGCACCAAGTAAAGAAAAACCACACGGAATCAGGCAACTGAGTCTCTCAAACCCCTTGAAGCTCTTTTAACAGATAAAAGAACTACTTATTTAACACAAAAACTTTGTTTTTAATGAGCACTAAGTAAAGAAAAACCACACGGAATCAGGCAACTGAGTCTCTCAAACCCCTTAAAGCTCTTTTAAAAGATACAAAACAACATATTTAAAACCAAAATTTAGTTTTTAATTGGCACCAAGTAAAGAAAAACCACACGGAATCAGACAACCGAGTCTCTCAAACCCCGTAAAGCTCTTTTAAAAGATACAAGAACTACTTATTTACCACAAAAATTTCGTTTTTAATGGGCACCAAGTAAAGAAAACCAACACGGAATCAGGCAACCGAGTCTCTCACACCCCGTAAAGATCTTTTAAAAGATACAATAAATAATTATATAAAACAAAAATTTATTTTTTATTGGTCACAAATTAAAGAAAAACCACACCGAATCAGGCAGCCAAGTCTCTCAAACCCCGGAAAGCTCTTTTAAAAGATACAATACCTACATATTTAACACAAAAATTTCGTTTTTAATGGGCATCAAGTAAATAAAAACCACACGGAATCAGACAACCGTGTCTTTTAAACCTCATATAGCTCTTTTAAAAAATACAAGAACTACTTATTTAAGACAAAAATTTCGTTTTTAATGGGCACCAATTAAAGAAAAACCACTCGAAATTAGGCAACAGTGTCTCTCAAACCCCTTAAAGCTCTTTTAAAATATAAAATAACTAATTATTTAACAAAAAAATTTCGTTTTTAATGGTCACAAATTAAAGAAAAAACACAAGGAATCAGGCAACAGAGTCTCTCAAACCCCTTAAAGATCTTTTAAAATATAAAAGAGCTACTTATTTAACACAAAAATTTCGTTTTTAATGGGCACCAAGTAAAGAAAAACCACAAGGAATCAGGCAACAGAGTCTCTCAAACCCCATAAAGCTCTTTTAAAAGATAAAAGAACTACTTATTTAAGAAAAAAATTTCGTTATTCATGGGCACCAAGAAAAGAATAGCCACAGAGAATCAGGCAACCGAGTCTCTCAAACCCCTTAAAGCTCTTTTAAAATATACAATAACTACTTATCTAACACAAAAAGTTCGTTTTTAATGGGAACCAAGTAAAGAAATACCACATGGAATCAGGCAACAGAGTCTCTCAAACCCCGTAAAGCTCTTTTAAAAGATACAAAAACTACTTATTTAACACAAAAATTTCGTTTCTAATGGGCACCAAGTAAAGAAAAACCATACGGAATCAGACAGCCGAGTCTCTCAAACCCCGCAAAGCTGTTTTAAAAGAAACAAGAACTACTTAATTAACACAAAAATTTCGTTTTTAATGGGCACCAAGAAAAGAAAAACCACACGGAATCAGGCAACAGAGTCTCTCAAACCCCGTAAAGCTCTTTTAAAAGATACAAGAACTACTTCTTTAACACAAAAATTTCGTTTTTAATGGGCACCAAGTAAAGAAAAATCACGCGGAATCAGGCACCCGAGTCTCTCAAACTCCGTAAAGCTCTTTTAAAAGATACAAGAACTACTTATTTAAGACAAAAATTTCGTTTTTAGTGGACACCAGGTAAAGAAAAACCAAACGGAATCAGGCAACCGAGTCTTTCAAACTCCGTAAAGCTCTTTTAAAATATACAACAGCTACTTATTTAACACAAAAATTTCGTTTTTAATGGGCACCAAGTAAAGAAAAACCACACGGAATCAGACAACAGAGTCTCTCAAACCCCGTAAAGCTCTTTTAAAAGATACAAGAACGACTTATTTAACACAAAAATTTTGTTTTTAATGGGCACCAAGTAAAGAAAAACCACATGGAATCAGGCAACACAGTCTCTCAAACCCCGTAAAGCTCTTTTAAAAGATACGAAAACTACTTATTTAACACAAAAGTTTCGTTTTATTGGGCACCAAGTATAGAAAAACCATACGGAATCTGGCAACCGAGTCTCTCAAACCCCGTAAAGCTCTTTTAAAAGATACAAGTACTACTTATTTAACACAAAAATTTTGTTTTTAATGGGCACCAAGTAAATAAAAACCACATGGAATCAGGGAACAGAGTCTCTCAAACCCCGTAAAGCTCTTTTAAAAGATACAAGAACTACTTATTTAACACAAAAATTTCGTTTTTAATGGACAGCAAGTAAAGAAAAACAACACGGAATCAGGCAACAGTGTCTCTCAAACCCCGTAAAGCTCTTTTAAAAGATACAAGAACTACTTATTTAACACAAAAATTTCGTTTTTAATGCGCACCAAGTAAAGAAAAACCACACGGAATCCGGCAACCGAGTCTCTCCACCCCCGTAACGCTAATGCGAAAGAACTGACTAATAATTTTATAACACAAAAATTTCGTTAATTAAGCGTAACAGCTAAGAATTAGGCACGAAGAATCAGAAAAAAAAGTCTCTCAAACTCTGATAAGATCTTGTAAAATATACTAGAGAAAAATATTTAGCACAAAAATATCGTTTTTAATGAGCAGTAAGTAAAGAAAAACCACACGGAATCAGACAACAGTTGACAACACTGTCCAAACGTCACTTGTGTATTATAAAGTAAACAATCAACCCATCTCGCCCAAAACACTTTTCAGCCATTTCTTGTTAAATTTTTTTATTTCTAAACTATTTTAAATTGACAACACATCGAAGTATTTGCAAACGCTAAACGCTTTTCTTTTTTTCTCCACCTTAATAGGATCAAATTCGCAAATCCTAAAGAAATGGAACTGTGGATAACACATGAGCGATAGACAGCTTTCCCTACAAAACCATTCCTAAATACGCAATTTGACAATCTCTAATTTTCGATTTAAAAAAAAACACCTCGTAATTGCTAATTACTTTAACCCTTTTTCTCCATCGTCAAGTACATGCTCTGGAAAGACACCAAGGAACATAAGCTCTTATAATAGCATAGGAAGGAACGTAAAGGTCCCAAATAGCATGGGAGGGAACATAAACCCTTAGAATAGCGTGGGAGGGAACATAAATTCCTTAGAATAGCCTGGGAGGGAACATAAGCCCTTATAATAGCATAGGAAGGAACATAATCCACCCAAATCCATAAGTACATGCTCTGGATGGACGCCAAGGAACATAGGGCAAGCAAATCCATAAGTACATGCTCTGGAAATGCTTTTCCTATAGCTTCAAGCAAATAGCATGGGAATTCCTATAGCTTCAAGCAAAGTATAAGGTACTACTCTACTAATACTAACGGGAATTGATGCAACAGATATAAGGAATAATGCGGGACTCTTAAGAGATAGAAATTCTATTTTAATAAGGCTTCATTTTCTTTAAGCTCAGCAATAAATAAAGGAATTATTATTATTTCGAAGCCTTTATAACACATCTTGGCTTTTGAATTCATCTCTTGGATAACCTAGATTTAAGATGTTTCTAAGTGCAACAGATTCAGAGGGGAATGATTATGGCTTCACTTGGGGGAGAGATGAAGCATACAAGGAGATTAATAGAGATTGAATATATTTAACGCGGGAATTGTTTCCTTGAAATTTTAAATGTGAGAGTACAGAGTTGCCAAAACATAGGAACCTTTAGAGAGTAATCGAAATTTTAGGGGATTATTTGGGCGAAACAGATTGAGAGGGATTGAGAGAGATTAAGAGAGATTGAGAGATTGAGAAAAATGAAGAGAATGTTGGACAAATTTAGTAACACGATTTAGTGATTTGATGAGTTTGGGCTTATAAATAACGCCTAAAAGGTCTTATTTCTCTCCTAATGTAAATTTCGGCTAACGACATGACTTTTTTTTTAATATTCTCGTTTATTTGATTGAAACTGTTTAATAATAATATAAATGGTGGTACTATTTTCCTACACTAGGTATAGTTTCAGAGAGTTGTTAAGAAAGTTTGGTATAGGTGAATCATATATTATTGAGATATCTTTAGCGAGGAAATATATATTTTAGAGAATACAGCTCAGAGGTCTGAGGCAGCACATTGGGCTTTTTTATGGTATTTGAAGCATCTTTAGAATAGATACAAGTAAGTAATGTTTAAGATAATTCTTCGCATATATTTTTAATTTGTTTATTTTTGTTAGAAGTAGTCGTTTTTTAATTTATTTTATTAAGGTGTCTGAAACATATTTAAAAAAATACATGTAAGTAAAGTTTAAGATAATTATTCGCAATAGTTTTAATTTATTTATTTGTGTTACAAGTAGTCGTTTTTTTTTTAATTTATTTTATTAAGGTATCTGAACTATCTTTAGAATACATACATGTAGGTAATATTTATGATAAATCTTCATATATATTTTAATTTATTTATTTTTAAAATATGCATACAAACACATAGATTCAGACATACAGCCCGAGAAACACATGTATTGGAATAAGCTAACACCAGCCCAGACACACAGGTAAAAAGAGGGAGAGACACATACAAATACATAGATTCAGACATACAAACCGAGAAAGACAGCCAATGGGATAGGCAAATGTCTGCCCAGGCACAAACAGAAACCAAGAAAGTTAGACATACATACAAATACATAGATTAAGAAATACAAACTGTAAGAGACATGCACTGGGATAAGCAAACACCCGCTCAGACACACAGTAAAAGAGAGTGAGAGACAAATACAAATCAATAAATTTAGATATACAATCAGAGAAAGACAGGCACTTTAGACATACAAACCAACAAAGACAACCCAGTCAAACAATATAAACAGACAAAGACAAACACTATGACAAGCAAGTACCCACCCAAACGCACAGGCTTAGAGAGTGAGAGAGAGACAAAAACACATACAAATACATGGATTCAGACATTCAAACCTAGAAAAACAGGCACTTCAGACTTACAGACCAACAAAGACAAACACTGAGACTTGCAAACACCAACCCTGACAAACAGACAAAGAGAGTGTCAAACACATACAAAGATATAGATTCAGACATACAAACTGACAGAGACATGCACTGTGACATGCAACCACCAGCCCTGACACATAGGCAAAGAGAGTGGGAGGAACAAAAGCACATAGAAATACATAGATTCTGACATACAAACATACACACTAACATACCAACCCTGACTAACAGACAAAGAGAGTGTCAAACACATATAAATACATATATTCAGACACACAAACCCAGAAACCCAGGCAGTGGGACAAGCAAACACCCACCCAGACACACAAGCAAAAAGAGTGAGAGAAACATACAAATACATAGATTCAGATATACAAACCGATAAAGACAGACACTTCAGACCTACAATCCAACAAAGACAAACACTGGGACTTGCAAATACCAACCCTGACAAACAGACAAAGAGAGTGTAAAACACATACAAATATGTAGATTCCAACACAAAAACAGATAAAGACAAGCAGTGGGACAAGCAAACACCCGGCCAGACACACAAGCATAAAGAGTGAGAGACACATACAAATACATAGATTCAGACATACAAACCGAGAAATAGATGCCGTGTGACAAGCCAACATAAGCCCAGATAAACAAAGGCAAAGAAAATAAGAGATACATACAAAAACGTAGATTCAGACATACAAATCGCTAAACACATGCACTGGAATAAGCAAACACACACAGTCAAATAGAGTGAGACACAAATACAAATAAATAGATTCAGACATACAAACAGAGAAAAACAGGCACTTCAGATATACAAGCCAACAAAGACAGACAGTGGAATATGCAAGCACCCGCCCAGACACACAAGCAAAAAGAGTGAGAGACACATACAAACACATAGATTCAAGCATACAGACCGAGAAATACATGCACTTCAGATATACAAACCATCAAAGACAAACACTGGGAATTGCAAACACCAACCCTGACAAACAGACAAAGAGAGTGTGAAACACATACAAATACATAGATTCAGACATGCAAACCGAGAAAGACTGGCAGTGGGACAAGCAAACACACGCCCAAACACACAAGCAAAAAGAGTGAGAGACACATACAAATACAACAGTTTTCAAATACAAAGTATTCAGATATACAAATCGAGAAAGACCGACACTGGGATAAGCAAACACCCACCCAGACACACACATGCAAAGTGAGTGAGAAACACAAACAAATAAATAGATTCAGACATACAAACCGAGAAAGACATGCACTGGGATAAACAAACAGCCGCCCAGACACACCGTCAAAGAGTGACAGACATATACAAACAAATGTATTCAGACATACAAACCGAGAAAGACAGACACTTCAAACATACAAACCATCAATGAGAGACAGTGGGACAAGCCAACACCCGCCCAGACACACAGGCAAAAAGAGTGAGAGACACATACAAATACATAGATTCAGACATACAAACCGAGAAAGACAGGCACTTCAAACAAACAAACCAGCAAAGACAAACACTACGACTTGCAAACACCAACCCTGACAAACAGACAAAGAGAGTGAGAAACAAATACAAATACATAGATTTAGACATACAAACCGACAAAGACAGGCAGTGGAACAAGCAAACATCAGACCAGACATACACATAGAGAGATCAAGGGAAACAAAAAACACATACAAATATATAGATTCAGATATACAAAAAGATTAAGAAATGCACAGGGAAATCCAAGTACCCACCCAGACACACAGACTTAGAGAGTTATGCAACCAGAGAGCAGTTTTCTTGCTTCTCAAAAACAAAAAGGACTACATAAGATCTGGTTTGGTCATTATTGAGCTATTGGCTAAACCTTGGATTACCTTACTTCAACAAGCTCAAAACCAGTGTAATGGGAATGATGCAAGGGCTGTAAATGGTGGTATTTTCGTTAAAAGTGGAAGTAGGATACTCAAAATATCATCCATTGGTGACATTAATGCCCTTCTTGTTTTGCAAGAATCTTTGCCAGTATTGTTCCAGAATGACTAGTGCTCCTTAACATAACGCTTCTCTTTACAACAATATTTCATCTGCTTAGTTATTTTTTTGCCAATTTTTTTTTTCTTTGGCTTATGTTTTTTCCCTTGTCATCACAATTATTACATGCAGTTGATTGTGTTTTTCAATTTATTTTCCATGCTGTATTCTTCCTGTCCACACTAATTTAGCTTTATCTGTTTCACCACTTTTCCTAATATTGGATAATGGAAATGAATGATACTCAAGATTCTTTTTGTTTCCTAACTAAACTTTCTCTTCTAGATTCAGTGTGTTTTGATTCACCTTTTGTTTCTAGTGATGATAGTGAAAATGATCCTCTGTTAAAATCTCTTCATCAGTCTGATTTTTGTTACCATTCTTATCAAAATTACTTTGAAAAAGTGCTGCCCTCAATGTCTTCTGTTAAAAACTTTAAAGTGTTACTTTGAATATGCAAGGTTTAAGGTACAAATGGGATAATGTTCTGCAATATTTTGGTGGTATCAACTGCCCCTATGATGTAGTAGGTCTCACAGAGACCTGGCTGTCTTCAAGTGATGATATGTCTGTGTATGACATGCCAGGTTTTACTGCATACCACTCAACTAGATCTCTAACTAAGTGCTCTGGTGGTATATCCCTTTTTTTCAGAAGTAATCTTAATTTTGTGACGCGTTCAGATCTTGAGAAGATTTTTGATCCAGTCGTAAATAATAAAAGTGTGAATGCATTGATTGTTGACCTGTCATGTGATACAGTAAGTTGTGACACTGTTTGTTTATTTTATAAGCCACCACCTTTCCCAATTGCGAAATTTTCTGAATTAATTGATGAAATGTATTCAGTTGAAAAACTTGCTTCAAGAAATTTTTTTATGCTTTGAGACTTTAACTGCAATTTATTGAAAATTGGGTGTGATAATGAGTCTGACCGTTTTTTTTTTAATCTATTTCTTCCTCTTGCATTCTTATTTGCATTTTCTTTCCTACTCGAGTTGATCCAGTCAGATATTCTGCAACTGTGATTGACAACATTTTTTTGTCTTCTAAAAATGATATTAAATTTTCCTCTGGTATTATTTTCTCTGATCTTTCTGACCATTTTCCAATTTATTGTTCTGTTCCCAAATTAAAAATGCTGAGCCAAGAAGATACCAGAGGTGAGTCTTATTCAAGAATTTATAGTCAGAGCAATGTTCATAACCTTATGTCTGATCTTAGAGCTAGTGACTGGTGTTCAGTTATGAATTCTGAGGATGTTAATAGGGCTTCATCCTCATTAATGTGTCGGCTGACAACACTAATTTAAAAAAAAATTCCCCTAGTAAAATCTTCTAGTAACATATAAACCCAAGATGCCCTGGATGTCTCTTAGTCTTTTGAAATCAACAATGCAGAAGTCAGAGCTTTTTAAGCTGGCTTGCAAAAGCCTTGATCCTGATGATTTATCAAAGTATAAGCATTATAAGAATGTATTAACATCAACAATTAGACTAGCTAATAAGAATTTTTTTTTGAAAATTCAGGAATGCAATGGTAATTTACAGAAAGTCTGGAGTGTGGTTAATGAAGCTTTATCTCGTAGGAAACAATCAATGAAACAGCCTACTGCCTTCAAGAATGCAGATAGTTCAACTATTGAAAAAGCAGCTGTACCTAGTGCCTTCAACTCTTACTTTACCACCCTACTAAGTGTTAAGACCCCCTCCTTTCCTAAACTAGGTAAATCTTCACCAGCTGAGAGAAGTATTTTTCTAACTCCTTGTACAAGCATAACGATCTGTGATTTTATTTGTTCTTTAAGTAGCAGTAACAGAGCTGATGTGCTTGGACTAACAAACCATGTGCTTAAGTCTGTTTTTTCTTATGTTGCTGAACCTCTCAAACAATTTTTAATCTATCTATTTCAAAAGGTGTATACCCTGATTCGTTTAAAATTGCAAAAGTACTCTCTCTTTTTAAGAAGGGTGACTCAAGCTTAGTGTCAAATTATAGACCTATATCAATTCTCCCAATTTTCTCGAAATTACTTGAAAAAGTTGTGCATAAGAGGCTTTTTTCATTCCTGTCTACTGGTGCTTCAATTGGAAACGCTTCTGTTCTGTCTGATCACCAGTATGACTTCCGAACTAAACTCTCTACTGCATGTGCTCTAATTGACGTTACAGAATTCGTGCGTGTTAACATAGACAAGGGTCGTTGTGTTCTAGGACAATTTCTTGATTTTTATAGAGCTTTCGACATGGTAGATAATTTTGTCTTACTGGGAAAACTGTCTCTACTTGGAGTTCGGGGAATTGCTTTTGAATGGTTTAAATCTTACCTATCTAATAGATCTCAGTTTTTGTTTTACGATGGGAAATATTCAGATCTAGCTTCGGTTTCCAAAGGGGTACCTCAAGGTTCAGTTTTGGGATCACTCCTCTTTCTTATTTATAGTAATGACCTTCCTCCATCTCCTAGCCTTGATACCCACACTTTTTTGTTTGCAGACGATAGTAATTTTTTGTCGTTTCTAATGACATGCCCTCTGCTATTGCTAAGGCTCAGCTTCTGCTCAACCATGTGCGTGATGGGTGTGAGCAGAACGGGGTGCTGTTGAATAGCTCTAAGAGTAGCATTATTCATTTTCAAACCCCATACCACATGTCTGAACCTTCTCCAACAATCTTTGTTTTTATGGTACTGATATAATTCCCCAGTGCTCTTGTGTTAAACTTCTTGGTGTGCATGTTGATTGTTTTCTTTCTTTCAAAACTCATATTTTCTATACACATTCTATAATTTCTCGTCAAGTGTCTATGCTTCATCATGCCAATCAATTTCTTCCTCCCAATGTAATGCGTTCTCTTTACTATGCATTTGTCCTTCCTTATCTTTTTTATTGCTGTACTGTATGGGACAATACTAACTATTCTTCCCTTCGGCAACTCCGAACAGCACAGAATAGAGCGGTGAGCCAACTTTTCACCTTCCCCAACTCTATCCTACAGCTGATCTTTACAGTGATAAAGATCTAGATGCCTTAGATGTGGTTATCAAGAAGCAGAACCTAAAACTAGCTAATCGAGCCTTCAATTTCTCGCTTCCTTCAAACATCATATCCTACTTCGATCGAGCATGAACACCTAAGTGCCAGACTTTGCTTCGGAGCTCTGTTCACCAATTTCGGCTGCCTGAAAGGGTATCCTCAGCAGCTCAGAGTTCACCGATTTATAGAGCAATTGCTCTTTGGTACTCAATTCCCAGTGAACTTTCTCTTATCAAAAACTCTTCTTCCCTTTGCAGAAAAATATTCTCTAAGGCTTGAAGTAATTTCGTTTTTTTTATTTCTTTATTCACTTTGCTTTATCTATTTTTTCTGCTTTACTTTATATAATTTTTTTATTCTCTCCTCTCTTGTTATTTTGAATGAGATTCAAAACCCGTTGATTATTAATATTATTAATGGTTGGAATTTTCATAAATTACAAGACATTTTCAGTTTGGATAAAATTAAGTCAAAGGTTATTGTGTAGAAGTTGTTTGTTTGTTTATTTTTTGTTGTTTTTTTTTGTTGATTTTTCTCGCATTGTGCTTATATTTTTGAGATATTGTTGTATTTTTTTTCCTTCCCTGATTTGTTTTGTGTGGATTTTGTGATTGATACGAGGTCCTATACAATCTATGCTTCTTGGTACCTCTAGAGCTTAAGTGTATTTAACATACAAACGGAAAGGAGCTGTGACATGGAAAAACCCGCCCAGACACACAAGCAAAAAGAGTGAGAGACACATACAAATACATAGATTCAGACATAGACACCTTGAAAAACAGGCACTTCAGACATACAGATCAACAAAGACAGACAGCGGGAAAAGCAAACACTCGCCCAGACACACAAGCAAAAAGAGTGAGAGACATATACAAATACATAGATTCAGACATACAAACCGAGAAAGACAGGCACTTCAGACTTACTAACAAACAAAGACAAACACTGGGACTTGTAATCACCAACCCTGAAAAACAGTTAAAGAGAGTGTGAAACACATACAAATACATAGATTCAGACATACAAACCGAGAAAGACCGGCAGTGGGACAAGCAAACACCCACCCAAACACACAAGCAAAAAGAGTAAGAGACACATGCAAATATATACAAATATGCAAATACATACAAATAAAAACACATACAAATATGTAGATTCAGACACACAAACCGTTAAAGACAGTCAGTGGGACAAGCAAACACCCGCCCAGACACAGAAGCAAAAAGAGTGAGAGACCCTTTGCAAATACATAGATTCACACATACAAACCGAGAAAGACAGACACTTCAGACATACAAACCAACAAAGACAAACACTGGGACTTGCAAACACTAACCCAGACAAAAAGACAAAGAGAATGTAAAACACATACAAATACATAGATTCAGACATACAAACCGAGAAAGACAGGCAGTGGGACAAGCAAACACCCGCCCAAACACACAAGCAAAACGAGTGAAAGACACGTACAAATACATATATTCAGACATACAAACCGAGAAAGACAGGCACTGGGATATTCAAACACCTGCCCAGACACACAGTCAAAGAGAGTGTGAGGTAAATACAAATAAATAGATTCAGACATACAAGGAGAGAAACACAGGCACTTTAGACATTTAAACCATCAAAGACAAACACTGGGACTTGCAAACACCAAGCCGGACAAACAGACAAAAAGAGTGAGAGACACATACAAATACATTGATTCAGACATACAAACCGAGAAAGACAGGAAGTGGGACGAGCAAATACACGCCTAATCAGACAAGCAAAAAAAGTGAGAGACACATACAAATACAAAGATTCAGACATACAAACCGAGAAAGGCAGACACTGGGATAAGCAAACACCCACCCAGACACTCATAGGCAAAGAGAGTGAGAAACACATACAAATACATAGATTCAGACATACAAACCGAGAATGACATGGACTGGGATAAGCAAACACCCACCCAGACACACAGTCAAAGAGAGTGACTGACACATACAAATACATGTATTCAGACATACAAACCGAGAAAGACAGGCACTCCAAACATACAAACCAACAAAGACAGTCAGTGGGACAAGCAAAAACCCACCAAGACACAAAAGAGAAAAGATTGAGAGAAACATTGAAATACAAAGATTCACACATATAAAGCGAGAAAAACAAGCACTTAAGACTCATAACCCAACAAAGAAAAACACTGCGACTTGCAAACACCAACCCTGACAAACAGACAAAGAGAGTGAGAGACACATACAAATACATGGACTCAGACATACAAACCGACAAAGACAGACAGTGGAGCAATCCAACACCTGCCCAGACACACGCAGAAAGAGATTAAGGAAAACAAAAAACAAATACTAATATATAGATTCAGATATACAATCCGACAAAGACAGGCACAGGGACATGCAAGTACCCATCAAGAGACACAGACTTAGAGAGTGAAAGACACATACAAAAACATGGATTAAGATATACAAACCGAAAGGCAGTGGGACAAGCTAACACCCGCCACAAACACATAAGCAAAAACAGTGAGAGACACATACAAATACATAGATTCAGACATACAAACCGAGGAAGACAGGCACTGGGATAAGCAAACACCTGCCCGCACACACTGGCAAAGAGAGTGAGAAACACATACAAATATGTAGATTCAGCCACACAAACCGAGAAAGGCAGGTACTTCAGATCTACAAACCAGCAAAGACAAACACTGGGACTTGCAAACACCAACCCTGACAAACAGAAAAAAGAGTGAGAGACACATACAAAGACATAGATTTAGACAAACAAACCGAGAAAGACATGCATTGGGATAAGCTAACACTAGCCCAGACACACAACAGAAAAGAGGGAGATACACATACAAATACATAGATTCAGAAATACAAACCGAGAAAGATAGACACTGGGATAATCAAACACCCACCCAGACACACACAGGCAAAGAGAGTGAGAAACGCATACAAATACATAGATTCAGACATACTAATCGAGGAAGACATGCACTGGGAGAAACAAACGCCCGCCCAGACACACAGTCAAAGATAGTGAGAGACAATTACATTTATTCAGACATACAAACCGAGAAAGACAGGCACATCAAACATACAAACCATCAATGACAGACAGTGGGACAAGCAAACACCCACCCAGACACACAAGCAAAAAGAGTGAGAGAAACATACAAATACATAGATTCATAGAGAAAGACAGGCAGAGGGACATGCAAGTACTCACCCAGACACAGAGACTTAGAGAGTGAGAGACACATACAAAAACATAGATTCAGACAAACAAACCGACAAAGGCACTGTGGCTTGCCAACACCCGCCCAGACACATAGGTAAAGAGGGTGAGAAACACTTACAAATAAATATGTCTGAAGCTGTGTATTTGTATGTGTTTCTCACTCTCTTTGCATGTGCGTGTCTGGGTGGGTGTTTGCTTATCCCAGTGTCTGTGTTTCTCGGTTTGTATGTCTGAATCCTTGCATTTGTATGTGTCTCTCACTCTTTTTGCTTGTGTGTTTGGGTGTGGGTTTGCATGTCCTACTGCCTGTCTTTCTCGGTTTGAATGTCTGAATCTATGTATTTGTATGTGTCTCTCACTCTTTTTGTCTGTTTGAAGGGTTGGTGTTTGCAAGTCCCAGTGTTTGTCTTTAATGGTTTGTATATCTGAAGTGCATGTCTTTCTCGGTTTGTATATTTGAATCTATGTGTTTGTTTGTGTCTCTCACTCTTTTTGCTTGTGTGTCTGGGCGAGTGCTTGCATATTCCACTGTCTGTCTTCGCTGGTTTGTATGTCTAAAATTCTTGTCTGTCCCTGTTTGTTTGTCTGCCTATATGTGTTTGTATGTATTTGTCACTCATTTTGCATGTGTTGTTGGGCAGGTTTTTACCTATCATAGTGCCCGTCTTTCTCGTTTTGTATGTCCAACTCTATATTTTTGTATCTGTGTCTCACTTTCTTTGCCTGTGTGTGTCTGGGCAGGTGTTAGCTTATCCCAGTGCCTGACTTTCTCGGTTTGTATGTCTGAATCTATAGATTTGTATGTGTCTCTCACTCTTTTTGCTTTTGTGTTTGGGCTGGTGTTTGCTTGTCCCACTGCCTGTCTTTCTCGGTTTGTATGTCTGAATCTACATATTTGTATCTGTTTCACACTCTCTTTGTCTGTTTTCAGGGTTGGTGTTTGCAAGTCCCAGTGTTTTTCTTTGTTGGTTTGTATGTCTGAAGTGTCTGTCTTTCTCGGTTTGTATGTCTGAATCTATGTTTTTTTTTGTCTCTCACTCTCTTTGCTTGTGTGTCTGGGCGGGCGTTTGCTTGTCCCACTGCCGGTCTTTGTGGGTTTGTATGTCTGAATCTATGTATATCTATGTGTTTTTGTCCCTCCCACTCTCTTTGCCTATGTGTCAGGGCTGGTTTTTGCATGTCAAAGGGCCGGTCTCTGTCGGTTTTTATGTCTGAATCTATACATTTGTATGTATTTGAAACTCTATTTGTCTGTTTTTCAGGGTTGGTGTTTGCAAGTCCCAGTGTTTGTCTATGTTAGTCTGTAAGTCTGAAGTGCCCGTTTTTCTCGGTTAGTATGTCTGAATCTATGTATTTGTATGTGTTTTTGTCTCTCTCTCACTCTCTAAGCCTGTGTGTTTGGCGGGTACTCGCTAGTCATAGTGTCTTTTTTTGTCAGTTTATATTGTTTGACTGGGTTGTCTTTCTTGGTTTGTATGTCTAAAGTGCCTGTCTTTCTCTGATTGTATGTTTGAATCTATTTATTTGTATTTTTCTCTCGCTCTCTTTGTGTATCTGGGCGGGTGTTTGCTTATTTCAGTGCATGTCTTTTTCAGTTTGTATGTCTGAATCTATGTATTTTTCTATGTGTTTCTCACTCTCTTTGCCTGTGTGTGTCTGGGTATGTGTTTGCTTATCCCAGTGCCTGTCTCTGTCGGTTTGTATGTCTGAATCTATGTATTTGTATGTTCTCTCCCTTTTTTTGCCTTTGTGTCTGGGCTGGTGTTAGCTTATCCCAATGCATGTCTTTCTCGGTTTGTATGTCTGAATCCATGTGTCTGTATGCATTTTTAAAAAATAAATAAATTAAAATATATGTGAAGAATTATCATAAATATTACCTACATGTAGCTATTCTAAAGATGCTTCAGATACCTTAATAAAATAAATCTAAAAAACGACTACTTGTAACAAAAATAAATAAATTAAAATATATTCGAAGAATTATCTTAAAAATTACTTACATGTATCTATTTTAAAGATGTTTCAGATACTTTAACCAAATAAATTTAAAAAAACGACTACCTGTAGCAAAAATAAACAAAATAAAATATATGCGAAGAATTATCTTAAATACTACTTACATGTATCTATTCTAAAGATGCTTCAAATATCATAAGAAAGCCCAACATGCTGCCTCAGACCTCTGAGCTGTATTCTCTAAAATATGTATTTCCTCGATAAAGATATCGCAATAATACATGATTCACCTAAACCAAACTTCCTTAACAACTCTCCGAAACTATACCTAGTGTAGGAACATAGTAGCCCCATTTTTCAGTTTCAATCAAATAAACAAGAATATTCAAAAAAAGTCACATCGTTAGCCAAAATCTACATTAGGAGAAAAATAAGACCTTTTAGGCGTTATTTATAAGCCCAAACTCATCAAATCACTAAATCTTGTTACTAAATTTGTCCAATATTCTCTTCATTTTTCTCAACCTCTCTTAATCTCTCAATCTCTCTTAATCTCTCTCAAGCCCTCTCAATCTGTTTCGCCCAAATAATCCCCTAAAATTTCGATTAATCTCTAAAGGTTCCTTTGTTTTGGCAACTCTGCACTGTCACATTTAAAATTCTCAGGAAACAATTCCCGCTTTAAATATATTCAATCTCTATTAATCTCCTTGTATGTTTCATGTCTCCCCCAAGTGAAGCCATAATCGTTCCCCTCTGTATCTGTTACACTTGGAAACATCTTAAATCTAGGTTATCCAAAAGATGAATTCAAAAGCCAAGATACGTTATAAAGACTTCGAAATAATAATAATTCCTGAATTTATTGCTAAGCCTAAAGAAAATGAAGCCTCATTAAAATAGAATTTCTATCTCTTTAGAATCACGCATGATTCCTTATATCTGTTGCATCACTTCCCGTTAGTATTTCCAATTCCCATGATTGGCCTAGAAAGAGACATGTGATCTTGTACATTTGGTATTTTTGACTCCCATGATGGGTCTAGAAAGAGGATATGGTCTTGTTAGTGTAATATTGCAGCCCTCTTATTGGCTGTGATCTTGTTAGTTTAGAAGTAGTGACCCCCTCCCTACTAATAAGACAGATGATTTTAATTTTGAAATAGTTAATTTCCCATTCCTTAAAAGTAATATACATTCAAATATAACATATTGATCGGATTATTCCCAACTATTTAGATATGTGAGAATTTATACTAATTACATTGATTTTAAAAGTAGAAGTCAAATACTTAACCTTAAATTAATCGTAAGAAGGTTTTTCCGCCAATAAACTTGTTTGGGAATTTATAAGACTTAGTTTTCAATATAATCAACTTTTAAATAAGTAAGTATAATAAAAATTATCAAGATATTTTGAATGATATTTGATGTAACTTGTTGGAGGTATTTTTTCTCTTCCCTATAATTTTTTAATTTAGAGTTTGTTTTGACACAAGCAGGTGCCTAGTTACAGAGGATAAGTGGAGATTAGTTCTTAGAATTTGAGAATGAAAGTGAATGGGTAGGTGTTGACAGTTGTTGTTATGCAATTATGGGAGGTAAACGGGCTAAAATGCTATCCTATAAGATATGGGTAGTTTTTACTTTGAATCAGTTCTAGGTGAGCGGTGGTGAATGAAGCTGTGAAATTTTTGGGGGGTATTTTTATATTTTTGGCTCTATTTTGTAAAAAATTTTTGGACTATTGGTTTGGATTTGCTGTTTTTCCTAGGTTATTGGGTGGATGAGTAAGGTCTAGACTTGGTTCAAGTGCTCAGTTACTAAATTAGGAAGACAGTTTTTTTTTACCAAGTAATTACCTTTAATACACTAAATAATTCATTTATATGTTTGCTTACTTCATTTGTTAATTTTCATGACCTGTTTCCCTATAACGGCATCATTTCAAAAGGAAACCCATTGACATTTGGAGTACCCAAGTAAGTATTTTTTGGTCAACTTTTTTTCAGTGCTAATAAGTGACTTAGGGTAGTACCCTTACGGGAAAAACCTTCCCATTCTGCAAATGATACGACCAGAGAAATATGTATTTCGAAGGACAAAGATCCCAGCAAAACTTACAAGGACTACCAGGCTGAAATAGGAAAGATTGCAGGTGTGCTGATGCGAGGCTCGTCAGTTTTCAATCCATCAAAAATGAAAGAACTCTTAACTTCAAAAGTGGAAAATGTGAGGAATCACCCTTTTCCATACTTAAACTATGTGTAAGAACAAAAGTGCTTACACTATACCTTCTCCGAGTTAACTTTCAGTCACTTCTCTTGTGGGTAGAAAGTTTAAACAAAGTGAGATCCTCTATCTAAAGGAAGCTTGGTGTCACTCTAAGATGCAAAAGTCCCCCCCAGATAATTCTTTTTTGACACTGTTCAAGTCTTGCATAAGACCATTCATTGAATATGCATGCCCTCTCTTTGCTGGTTCTCCAAATAGCCACACCGATCATCTTCAACGTTCAAAATAAAGCATTCCAAGCAGCAAATTCTAGCAACTCCTATAATCAATCCAAGATCGTTTCGACTTGGTGTTTATGTTGCATTCCCTTCGAGGACTTTCAAAACCTGTTTCCAGATATAGGATTCTTTGCATTCAAATCTCTTATTATCTTCTAAAGAGTACAGCCTGCCAGGTATAATGTCTTGAAAACGAGCCCTGCCTGAAGACAAGTCTCCATGTGGAATGAGATCTCGGGAGAGGTAATTCTGAAGCATTTTGGTCTTGGGGCGTTCAAGAGAAGGTATACTAAACACCTAAAAAAAAAGTAGTGTATTTACTAGGGCTGGCAGCATATCATTACCTGGGACGGACCCTTGAAGTATGTAATAAAAAACTACCCAAAAAAGTTCAATTATTATTACTGATGATCGATTGGAACGACTCGATTTCTCAAATAAAGAAAATCATTTTTAAAGAACTCTCTTATTAGAAGTGGAAAAAGAAAAAATCTGAAAATTATTATTCGAGGACATGTCAGTTAGCAACTTTACCAAAATGGTAACAGTACATAGTCAGACTAAAAAAATGACTAATTAGTCTATTTCTATGTTCGACTGTAAGTGTGGGGCTGTAGTAAATATTGACTTTAAAATTCCTAAACTATATGCATTAGCCTAAGCAAAATGGTAGTATCTAGACTTAAATTTTTTATTTTCTTTTGAAAAAATCAAAAGAGTTTTAACAATAGTAATAAAAGGAAAGAGGCAAAGTTATGTTGAAAAAATATTTTTTTCTATCGTTTTCCATAGAGAGATTAAAAATGTTCCATACTACAGAACAAGCTAAAGCAAAAGCTGAAAGTCTTCGAATTATTCGACTGCTACGTTTTCCTGAGGTGTCCACCCTCTGTTTGGAAAAGACCAATTTTTTTTCCATGGTAATTTACACTTAACCCATTCACCTGTTATGCTCAGAATACTTGTCAAAAATGATCTGAAATAAAACTTAACGAGTAAACATCTTTTTCATTTTGAGACAATATACATGAATGAAAAAGCGCAATCTTACTTATGTCAAGACAAAGTTTTATGCATAATTATTGCAAGGCGGATTTTTTCGCCTGGCCCAAATAAAGGAAACTCCAAGTCCTACTACAGCAATAACAACAAGGCCTCTAAAGGCTTGAATTGAGAAGGGGGCTTTCCCTTATATATACGTAATAATTTCTGCTCGTTTTAAGTTTTAATGTCGCTCCTTACTTTCAGTTGAAAAACCTTGTTTTTATTATTAATTACATAAGGGCCCATTGGTGCCGCAGAAATATGTATGGTGCCTTATTTACCTTAATTATGTTATAGATGAATATAGAGCGTCAGTCAGTACGTTTGTTTAATTGGATTGATTAGGTGTGGTTGGATTCTTCACCTTTTGTTTTCCTCCTCATTAGTTCGTGATGTTCTTCTTAACCTTACAATAATTGCAAAACATTTGTGTGCGAGAAACCACCAATAGATATTTTCACATAAAGAAAGAAAAACGAGCAAAAATGGGTTTTTTATAGGCCAAATGACGATACTTAAAAAAAAAAGCGAATATTTCTAGATGACAAACGCCTCTCTTCTTCAGCGCGAAACGAAACGATGTATCAATAAAAGCCAAAAATTAAAAGAATTAAAACCAAATACCTAACAACCATAAAAGCGAGTTATTCGCCAATATCCGCGATTTGCACAAAATCCAAAAAAATATGAACTGCCACCTTGAACCCCTTTCCCAGTAATCTAATCAAACACATGAACACCCCCTTAGGTCTCAAAGGGTGTCTGCAAGAAATGCCTTAATTAAAATCCGAAATCAAACGACATAGTTTTCCAAATTATTTAATTGCAGGTTCGTTTTGTTTTTTCGAGTGAATGAATTGATTCCTTTCATTTATCAGTTGCTCGCTAGTATACGTCGATGGCCGTTCATGTTTTTTTGGATTTTGTGAAAATCGCGGATATTGGCGAATAACTCGCTTTTATGGTTGTTAGGTAGTTGGTTTTAATTCTTTTAATTTTTGGCTTTTATTGATACATCGTTTCGTTTCGTGCTGAAGAAGAGAGGCGTTTGTCCTCTCGAAATAAAAAAAAAAATTCGCTTTGTTTTTTCAGTATCGTCATTTGGCCTATAAAAACCCCATTTTTGCTCGTTTTTCTTTCTTTATGTGATGTCAGGCCAATGTGGTTTAAGAAATTATCTTCATAGATATTTTCATTCGTGTGTACTTTTCTACTTCAGAATTCCTGCTTTTATTTTTACAAACAATGATAAAACAGGTTCTATTTCCCTTTAGGTTTTTCCTTCATAAGGTTTTTAGGGTAAAAAAACGTTTTAGCCCTGTTGCCGTCTCTATTTAAAGCTTGGGAGAAGGTCCAAATAGTTTTTTTCTTTCTGGTCAGCAGAGCCTTTGACGCAGGATCGTAGTTTATGTAGACCTTGTGGAGATTTGCGAATGTAAAACAATGCTGGAGGCCCTATGTACATGGTACATGTCTTACTGGGGTTTCGGCATCGAGTACGGGACTCAAAAAGGCTTACTCAATGTCATGGAGAGGTTTGTTTCATAAATTTAATTGAATAGAATAACACTCATCTATGAACATACAAATTTTTCTTCAAGCAAGTTTTCCAGCCCACTCAAATTCTGCTCTTACCTCTAAAAAGCAAACTTGTCCATCCTATTGATCAGATTTAGATTCCTTCAAATTTTGCTAGTTGTAACTTTTGTTTGCAATCCTTTGCTTTTAAGCAAGACCTTAACTCCACCCAAAATTTTGATAAATCTTTCCCAAGTCCCACCTTAAAATAAAAACCCTTACCCCACTCCTTCTTGACTCCTGCATAAAACTTCAGGAAAACTGAGATATCTTTTCGGGTCTATTATGTATGTATTTCCTGGCCTTCTTAAACTCTTCTGGACTAATTTTGCAACCTGTTCTACTTCTATCTTTCTAAAACTACCCTAGCCCACAATAATTTTAATTCAGCTTTACTTGATGTGACCAAGGTGTCGTCCCTCTTTTATATTCTAGGTCTTCCTCCAAAAATAGCTTCCTGTCTACGCTACTGTCGTTTCTGCAGATTTCTGTCGTAATTGTCAAAGTAATATTAATCACAGCTTGACCTAACCTGAATGTCATACATACTGACATTATTCTCCCACTGAATAATTACTTATTGTTACGAAAAACCCTTCATGATTGTAGTAACCTAATGAAGTGTCTTTGCATGTATGTTGCCAAGATGGACCCTATGAAGAAAGCCTTCCTACCAGCAAAATTCAGTATTTTTAAACAAACTGTAAAATAATTTTTCTTGTCTTTTTTTGTAATTTTTTATTCAAATATTAGGGTATGTTTATTATATTGAGTTATATTACTATATAACTTATTATATTATTATGTAACTTATTATAAGTATGTTTATTATATTGAATAATAAAGAAATAATTGGAATCGTTTGTCTTTTTCCGTAGTGTTTGGCCTGATGGTCGTGTTTATAACTTGATACCAATTAGTCAAAAGTGATAGGCGAAGACTGTTTGTGCTTTTTTCTCGTCATGTAGTTGGTTTTCGTGGAGCGTTTTTAGTATACCAGGCATGAGCAACTGCGCTGTACATAGTAGATCCACATCAAAAGAATTAGATTTTTATGCTGATTTCAAATATATAAGTTTCATTAAGTTTAGTCTTACCCATCAAAAGTTATGAACCTGAAAAAATTTGCCTTATTTTCGAAAAAGGGGGAAAAATTCCCTAAAAGTGATATAGTCTTAATGAAAATTACACCATCAGATTCAGCCTATCAGAAAACTCTTCTGTAGAGGTTTTAAGCTCCTGTCTGCAAAAATGTGGAATTTTGTATTTTCCGCCATCACGGATGCGTGATTATTTTTTTTTTTTTTTAACAAACGATCACAAAACAGTTAAACAGTTAAAAACGATCAGAAATTAAAGAAAAAAAAATTCAACTTAAAGTAAGGAGTAACCTTGCTCTTTACGCTAAACTTTTTTTTAGTACTTTCAAAAGAGCTATCTATTCTAATTAAACAGCCTTTGTGATTCAAGGGTCATTCTTAAAGAATTGGAACAAAATTCGAACTTTAGCGTAAAGAGCGTGATATTGACTAGGGGGCAAACCCCGTCATATACGTAATAAAAAACTCGGGATCCTCCCCACCCCAAAAAAATTATTTTGTCCCGACCACACAAAATCATGTGCATCCCCCTCCCATAAAAAACCCTTATGGGTTGTCCCGGCCCTAATGGATAATCATTATCCATTTAGGCCAAAGAAGTCTAATTGTACGCTAAAAAATTACGAGACGTGGAAGCTTCGTTAATAGGTAGAAATGAAGCTGGAAGGTCACGCCTCTTACGCCAAACCAACGAAAAAGTACGCTAAATAACTGTAGTTTCGCAACAGAAGAAAGCCATTTTACGTTGAAAAATTGTAATTTCATGATCACAGGGATTGGCTGTGACGAATACGCTGGGTCCACCCATAACGTTAAATCAGTCACAATGTACGCTAGAAGACCTTCTTTTTAATCCTCTGACTGAAAAACGCTGAATTAGCGCCCGTAAGTAAAAGAACGCTTTTTTTTAGCATAAGGTCCACTTGTTGCACCATAATTTAGCGTAAAGGTACGAACACATTTTTTACCGTGTGGGAAAAAGTCAAAACTCGAAGTGACACGCAGAAGTATTTTTTTTCTATTGAAGAAATTGCAGGTAAGGGGAAAGCATATGTAGCTAAGCAAATTAGTATTCAAGCACTTAGTTTCGGAATAATATTAATAAAGTTAGCTAGTTCATGTGAGCCATTTGTGGCCCATAGGGACATCGTAATGGTACATTCCAACGTAGAATATCCATTTCATGTATCTTCATCCCTATGTGAGGGCTCTGACAACACAATAAGATTAATCATAGGCAGCGCAATAGCGCTGCCTAAGTAAAGAACGATGTTGGCACAATGTATTTTTTTTCTTTAGACAAGGGCACTTCGTATCGAAGGAGCTGTCAAAGAAACTTCGAAAAAGGGCTCATTCGATTGGAAATTGGAGCTTCTAGTGTCCTTTTTAATAGTCAAAAGTAATTGGAAGGCAACTACCACCCCTTCCATGCCATCATTTCCCCAAACAAATGCAATCAAAATTTTGATATGGCCATTTTGTTCAGCCTATCAGAAAGGTCTGGAAATTATGTCTATGAGGATAACAGATCCCCCCCAGCCCTCAGGGCAAGCGTTGTAAGTTATGCCATGGGGACATATAGGGTTTTTATAGAAAGTATGGTCATATAAACTTCAAAGGGGGCTCATCGTATTGGTAATTAGACACTCGAGTGCCCTTTTTAAGAGTCAAAATGATCAGAGGGCAGTTACCCTCTCCCCCCTACACACACGTCATATTGTCCCGATGTGTGTCTATGAGATAGCCATTCTATTCAAAGTAGTCTAAATATCATATAACAAGTCTTTTGGGGTTGAAAAAAATTCCATAGACTAGGGGCAAGGGTTGTAAAATATGCCCAGGGGGTATTAAAGGTTTTTATGGAAGGGATGGTTGTTTAACTTCAGAAGAGGCTCAGTCTTTCTTCCTCAAAAAGACTATGTCAATATAAAACGAACAGAAATTAATCAAAAAAAAAATTTGCATAAAATAAGTTTTTCAAAAAAAGTAAAGAGCTCCATTAAACCAAAAATGAACAAAAATAGAATCAAATAATCTACCAGGTATACAACTACCACGAATCAGTATTAATAAATAAATGAAGCCCAACACAAACAAACATTAAAGTAAGCCAAACTCAAAATGAGCAGAAATTAATCTGAGTAGAGTTTTAAATTCTAAGCTTTCTAAAAGCTAGAATACAACTTGTACTTTACTTAAAAAATTCCTTTAATTGTTTTCCCTTTTCCAACTTTAAGAAATCAACAATCAATTAAGATTTTAAGGAATAAATATCAGCATATGTTTATTAAACTGAAAATGCACATTTATTTTCAGTAAATTCATTTGAATTTTTTTTCAGTAAAGTACAAATTATATTCTGGCTCTTAGATATCATAGGGTTTAGTGTCGAAAAATTAAGAAATTGTCAGATAAAACAAAATGCATTCAATATATATTTAATATAAAAATATATTACATAATTATATTCTATAAATTATACCACAAGGCATACTACCTTTATGTCAAGGAAGAAAAAGTATTAAAAAAGAGCAGTGGCATCAATTCACGAAAATTTAGAGGTGGAGTAGGATTTAACTTCAAAAACACGCATTCCTTGAGATCTAGTGGGCCTTTTTCGTTTCTTTTTACCTTTTAATAAAGAAACGAAAGAAGTAATTTTCGAAATCTAGGGGAGCCATTATAGGTCAGTATAGGGTCATCAGCAGAGGGAGAATAAAAATCTAATGAGCAGAAAATTTACATTAGAAAATTTAAAATTTTGCCTTTTCTCAATTATTTTCTTTTTAATTTAGTTTTGTTTGGAGTTTTTTGGAGTCTTTACTTTCAGCAATTTACCATATACTTTCTGCCTCCTTCCTGACTTGTAAACTGTTCAAACAAAGTTAGAAGGTTTAAATATTTATAAAGACTTTAAAAGATATAAAATTTTGTATTATTTCTAATCTGACCCCCCCCCCCACAAACACACACACTCATAAATAGAACTAAGAGTCCGTAACAAACAACCGAACTAATGTGCAGTGTGCGTCAGTCCAAATGAAAAACACTTGTATACATATTACTTTCCCCCTTTCTTAGTTCGGATATCTTATTTCTATCAATTTTTATTTCAAGACCACCCATTGATGGTCCCCCCCCCCCAAAAAAAAAACATGAAGTACCAAGGACATGAAAATAAAGCATTATTTTGCCTCTATACACATCGTAAGTCAACCCCGAGTTAATAGTTTTCAAAGTTATAAAACTTTTAGGGAAGTACCACACTTCCGCCAGTGTTGCCACGTTCAATCATGAAAATAATTTAATGAAACTAATTAGTTGAGTGTGAGAACGAGTTAAAAATCGGCTTATTCATAAAGACAGCTACATCTTCGAAGGAAATCTAAAGATTCTTAAGCTTTTTGTTCTCACACTTTTCAGCTTCTTTTTCGCTAATTTTTCATCAATGTTTCATTTTTCTTTAGTTTAGCAATCTTTGTCACCAATTTACAGAGCTGTATATAGAAGTGCTTTTATTAAATGTTGAATTACATGTTTTTGCTAATTTTTAATTTATATAAAGTTATATATATTAACCCGGGTATCACCGGTAATATTTCGACAATTGCCGGGTATCACCGGTAATTGTCGAAATACTATGTGACCGTTATTTGTGTTAATAAATTATCTCTCTCTCTCGTAAGTTTTCATCTAACCAATTCAAACAATCAGGCTAATATTCACTGTCATTGGTACTAAAAGGTTTTTTGCAGATTTTTGTCAGTTTGATTCTATAGTTCAATAAAAATAAAGTAAATTCCTATTTTTTTTTTTTTATTATTGTTATTTAAAAATCCCACCTCCTCTCCTCTCGGTGACATAATAATCTTCTTCACATAATTTTAAAACTTTAATGTCACCTACACTAATTTAAAAAGCGATATTTATTTTTTTTAAATTTTATCCAAACAATATTGATAAAAACACACTCTGCTACTATACATAATTAACATGCTCAAAATTTATTATTAGCCTTCATTATCATTTTCTGTATTTTTATCCTATATTTTCATTTTTTTTCCCCTTCCCTTTTTCCATGTTTTTCCTTTTACCCTTCATCTACCTTTTTCTCCTTTTAAAAAAATAAATTCAGCAAAATTACAAACTTCAACCAAACTACAACCACCAAAAAAATTCTCTTCCTCTATTTTCTCCGCCTTTATATCTGTGAAATTTAAAAAACTAAATTATACCAATATGACATTTTCATCATCCTAACTATAGACTCCCTTTACAAAACAGAAAAAAAAATTCCCTTTTATACCAACTAAAAATGAATTAAGGCAATGAAATACAACAGGTTACTCTCCGGGGCATACTACAACACAAACAAAAACAAAACAAAATACAACGCACGTCCCGCTTGTAGGAAGGTACCCCTCCTTAGGATCCTTTGGCGGTGGCTTCAACTACATTCCAAATTTTATATTACCCTTTCAAGCTTCTATCAAAAAAAAAAAAATAAAAAAAAAAAAAAATAAATAAATAAATAAATACAATTTGAACCATTCTTCCCTTACAAAAACCTCAACAAACAATAAAACATATACTTAAACAACACAATACTTATTTAGGAAGAAGGGTTCAAAAATTCTAACAAAATACTCATAAAATTTAGACTTCAAAATAAAATTAATATATTACCTTATTACCAAAAAAAAAAAAAAAAAAAAAAAAAAAAAAAAAAAATTCAACTATTTACCAAACTCTCTATCTACTCCTCATCAATTCGTTCATTCCATTTTCTACTCCTTCTCAAAAGCTCTACTTTCCCCCTAACTACTCCTTTAAATCTTTCTAACTCAACTCTCTTTTTCTTTTTCCTCATTTTCCAAATATGGGTAATTGTTCCAAAAATTGTCCCATTTTTTCCAAAAATGGCCATATTTTCCAAATATGGCCCATATCACAATTAATAACATTCCTTTCTGCCTTTTTTCATCACCTTTTCTTTCAAAGTACAACTTCAAATTTTTTTTTTTACTATTTAAACTTACCACCTCTATATTCTCACCCTTAAAAACATTAAAAATAAAACTAAAAACTTCTTTGTTAAAAATACATTCTATAAATTCATGCTGTAAACCATCAACGACCATTTCATGGTACAGGTTGCACAGTTTTTCATTATTTTAAAAAATAAAGTTTTGAGACAGGGTCAAACTTTAGCGTAAAGAGTGTGGCGTTGAGCAGGAGACAACCCCTTTCATATACGGAATAATTTCTGATGGACAAGATTTTGATGGACAAGACTAAACTTGATGAAACTTATATATTTGAAATCAGCATAAAAGTCTAATTTTTTTTTTATGCATCCATTGGTACCAAAATTCCGTTTTTTAGAGTTTCGGTTAGTATTGAGTCGGATCGCTCCTTACTTACAGTTCGTTATCACGAACTGTTTAATATTGATGTAGCAGTACCTGAGCAATTTTTAGAAAATAAACGAAAATTATCATTTCATAGAGGTTTCAGCTGCAGGAATAGACTGCGAGGTCTTAATTACTTATGTTAAACTCTGTAACAAGTATAAATTGTATTTCCAATTCCTTTTTTTTACCAGCAAATTAATGGTAAAACGATGGGCACACCACTCTCCGGGTTACAGGCGAATATTTCAGTGCAAAAACGTACCTTGCACCATTCTATATTTATGAAGGTTTAAGAAAATGGCTTTTTCTACAATCCCCAAAAGTTATACTATGTTACTTGCATGATGTGTACTGACGCCTGAAATCAGAATTACAATCTTTCAGAGATTCAGCATTTTAAAAATTGTTAAACTATTTGAAAAATGCGTAAATCAAACGATTTGTATATAATGATACAAGGATATAATCTTTTTGATATTACTATCACGCTTATAAAAAGATAATGCAGTTAGTTCTTTATTGTAAAAATGAAACAGTAAGATTATTGTTGGAAAAATAATCTTCACTGTAAATTATGTCAAAAATATTTGTATTACGCGATATTTTGCATTAGAAATGCTATGTCTTGAAAAATCAAAGTTGAAAGACGAAGCTCCAACATTTGTAATGCAGCTATCTAACAGAAAAAAAGATGTTACGCTCCTAAAGATCTCTGAGAATGGTGCACTTAATTTCTTTGGAGCAAGGGGGCAGCTACCCCCCCCCCCAATAATGTGAAGAAAAATTATTATACATCCCATGCCCTTTGAGTATCCAGATATGGACCCCTCTTGCCCCCCTTCCCCCAATGAAAATGTTGGAGATTCGCCCTTGCGCCGCACCCATATTTTGCATCGCTAAATCGGCAAGGATGGGAAAGTACCCCGAAAAACATAGGTGGACTGAACATGACAGAAAAGTTCTGATTGACTTAAGAACTATAAATAAAATTAAGATCCCAGTGGGGAGTCCAGAGGATTTCGGAGTTAATATTAGATCTCCAAGATAAAAAGATTTGATTAAAAATAATTAATTAAAAAAGAAATTTATACAGAACAATCTATTAAAAGAATTGTTAAAAACAATTATTTCCATAATAAATATTAGAAGGGGGTTTAGTCATTGAACTTAGAAAAGGAAAGCCAAAAATTTTTCAGTTTTTCCAATAAGGGGAATTAACTAGTCCACAAACTGATCCAAACAAAATAACACAGATGACAAACAAAAATTATCCAAAAGTATCAGTTTTGTCGCCTTATTGGAATTTAAAATCAAATATATGGACTAAAATGCCCCTTATTCTTATCTAGTTATATAGATGGCCTTACAATCCATATTCAATCAATCAATTTATTTAACCAATAAATTTACGACAAAAACACTTCAACATAGAATTCCCCGTTTGGCTCTATGGCCAGGAAAAAAACAGGGGGAAAACATACATCTAGTATCTTCCAGGACCATCTAAAACACACAGATTTAATATTACAGCAAGCAACTAAATTTAATTTAAAACTTCATGTTGATGATTCAAGTTTTTTCTGTGGAAGAGTTTAGCGAAAACTATCTTGAAAACTATCTATACTTTTGTTGTTGTTTTTTTAACATAGACGACAAATAAATATAAAATCACTATGGAAGTCAAGATGACTGAAAATAACTAATGGAAATTAACTGAATATTTGATATATAATGATATTTATTTTTGGAAACTCCGCAATTCAAAATTTTATGTCACTGCCATTTTTATTTTTGTTTTTTAGTGTTGTAAATATACAACAAAATATTTGTAATATGTTTATTTACCGTGAAGCGCAAAAACCGTGATAAACTTTAGACTTTTACGGTTGGGGTAGGGGAAAAGGGCAGCAGCCAAACCTCCTGTTTGTAGTAATTTTTGTCCGTTTCAACTTTGACTTGAACATTCAATTTAACTTTTACTTGTTTGAAGGTTTATTTATTACATTAGTACCTTAATGTCTCTTTATTTTCTGTAATCATTTATTTGAATTTCTGTTCGTTTTGTGTTTCATTTTTTCTGTAATAATGATTTTTGGTCGTTTTAAGTTTGAACTTTTAGGTAAATTTATTTCTGATGGTCTAAAGTTTAATATGGCTCTTTACTTTTCTTTTAAAAACTCCTTTTTCTAATTTGTTTTTAGTTAATTTCTATTTGTTTTTGATTGCCAAAGTTTTGAGTTTAATATAATGAATATTTCTCCAGTTTTGCATGTCGCTGGCGTAAAAATTAAAATATATAATTCTAATTCAATAGTTCTAATTAGTGGCTTTTGATTTATTCCAACACCCGCTCAACTAGCTGAGAGTTTCAGCTAAATTTCATTGGCATTTCAGGGGTGGCCGGTGTTTACCCCCTGGAAAATACCCCTCGGAATATACAACCCCGGAAAATAAAGAACATATAACAATGCCCCAAGTGGTGATGCGCTTCACGAGCTTCACGCGTTCTGATATATCTTGCTAATATTGTTATCACGGAAGTTGTTATTGTTGGCTAACATAAAATCGTTATTGTTGTAAAATATAATTGTCTAGCCTGGTAGTTAATAAATGGATGGCGGAAAAACACCTTTGAGTACTGAGGAAATCAAAATAAAAATTTATTTCCTCCCTGGATCTCTGTTAGGTCTATTTACACTTAAAAACCATGATTTTCTAAGGTTTTCCTTTTATTTGTTTCAAAATTATAAGCTTTATAGGAAAGTATGCCATTTTAGTCAATTTTGCCACATTGAATCATAGATATAAATAAGCGGAACTAATCATTGAAATTGACAACAGCTTTCGTCCGTATGAATGGTTTGTTTTACTCCCAGACATACTGTGCCTTCGAAGGAAAACTACATCTTTGAAAGCGGTTTAGTACCATATTTTTTTTATATTTTCAGCCGCGTTTAATTTGGCACTGACTACTAACAAAAAGTGCATAAACGCATATGGAGGTTTTTCAAATTAAAAAATGAAGTCCTGATTTTATGGATTTCGTATGTGGTTGTGTAAGTGTCCTGTTGAGACATCCAAACTACCAGATTTCATTTCTACTGGCATTGATGTTACAAAACTTTTAAGTATTTGTATGATCTACCCCCTACCTAATTTTCTTCTAATATGTTTCTCTGACTCTCAATCCTAATGGAATACAACAAAGTAAGATAAAAATATAATACTTTGGAAAGAAATTGGGCTATATATTTACACTTTAGGGGGATGGGGTAATGTATGGCGGTTTTGCATGCCTAATGTGTTAGTTACAATTATTCTGCATATTATGCAGTAAAAATTGTTCTCTAACTTCACACTGTCCAAATGTTTTAACCCCCCCCCCCTCCCTATTGTGCAAATATGCAGCCCAAATTACATCTTTTCCATCTATTCTGTCACTTCTCTTTGTCTTGTCTCACGCTAAGCTGAAAGAAACTAAAGAAAAAAGGCAGTTCTACGATATGTCAATCAATGAACAATTTGAGCGGTAGGGGGTTTATCATACAAGTACCAACGTTTAATGTTTAATGATCATAAACATCATCATAATCAAATCATCAAAACATCATAAATATCCCGATGTTTCGATTATGAATGGATTCCTAATTTATTTGTAAAGATTCAATACGTTCTTAATAAGTTAGCTACGTCTCGGCGTTAGCTGAATCTTATTGTGAAAAGGGCTTAAGTAAAATGCAAAGGAATCACTCATTCATAAAGCTAAGCAATTAATAGGACTAAGTTGACTTCATTGTTCAAGTTTAAAAACTTTAATTAAAATGAAAATTGTTATGCTGAAGTATAGCCTTCACGGATTTTAATTGGATATTTAAGTTGTACCGGTAGTTGTTTAATCAACTTAGTTGAATATTATACGTACGAAGTGGCAGCAGTAGAAAACAAGGAAATGAAACTGGTAAAGAGCATTTTTAGCAATTGCAGTTTTATCGATTTTTTTTTACATTTTTTTTCAGATTTTCACTTTTTTAAGAATATGTTTCATTACATTTCATTCCTTTAATTATGGATATCATGCGTAAAAAGAATTGAAGTAATCCTGCCAGACTGGGAACAGAGACAAATAAAGGAAAAAGAAGGGATTCCTTTCTTATATTTTTGTGAGTGGTGATGCATCAAATAGACGTCGATAGCCTATTAGTTACAGCGATGGCTGCAACTTAGTAAAGAGCAAACCAGCCTGGTTTCTATAAGCCCTGGTTTAACCAGGGCTTTTAGAAAACAAAAGTTTAAAAATGTATTTAAAAAAATTTCCAGCAAGAAAAAAATTGTAATTTGTAGCTGAATTAGGAATAGTATTATTTTGATTAATTGTAAAAGCTGACCTTAATATTTTTAATCTTAATAATAATTTTAGTTAGTCTTAATTTTCTGCAAAACTAGCTCTTTATTGAAAACATAAAATCGACGCAACAAAAGTCGAATAGGAGCAGAAAATAAGTATCTTGCAGAAAATTAAAGACTAATTCATAAGGATGTCAATAGTCTTCCCCAGACCATGGAACCAGTAAATTTTAGTATATAGTCTAATTCTCTCAAAACTCAGTTAAGATAAGTTTTCCGAAAAGTTCTAGGTTTCAAGAATTCTACAAATTCAGGAAATTTTACAAGTCAGTTTATTTGTGCCAAAATTACAGTACTACATAGAAGGCCGTACCCAGTGGGGGGTTAGGGGGTTTGAACCCCTCCCAAAATGTTTTTTGACTCGTAAAAACGTAACAAAAATGGATATAAACAAATTTTGTATGCGGTTTTTCAGGTTTTTTAGTGTAAACCCCCCCCCTAAAAAATCTTTGAGTAAAACCCCCACCGAAAAAAAAAATCCTGGGTACGGCCTTGACTGCATAAACTGCAAAGCAATATTTTCTGTTCGTTTTAAGATTCCTCTTCGCTCTTTACTTCCATTAGAAAAACATTGTTTTTTTTAGTTTCTATCTAAAACCCGATTTGCTTGGTCTTTTAATTTCTTTCTAAAACCTGATACTTCTCTGAGAAATTTCAAGTTTTTAACAAGAACCAAAACCTAAATGTTACATGATAAGCTGATAAGATGTTACCGAATATTGCCGAATGTTACCTGATAAGATGTTACCGAATATTGAAGCCAATCTCAAGCATGAAAAGATTTTTACTCATAACGTCTTGACAAACATATAGTGCAAGAAACTTCAACTTTTAGTCTCAGCATTTGATGAAGCACTTTGCAGCTGTCATTTAAGTTAATGCTAATGATAATTGCAAATGGGAGAACTTACCGTTCAGGCTAAATGTACTTACCGTTCAGGCTAATTAGCAAGTTTAACTTGGCTGATATAAGGCAAAATGTATAAGGTGGCATTTTTGAAGCTGGAAATATAGCTCAAATACAACAAACTCAATCGACTTGTCGATTTGCCCACCCGTTTCTTATTTGAGTCGAAAACGTCTGTTTTCTGTTAATCTTGTTTAAGTCTGTTTTTCTGCAGTATGTTAAATATCCTGTTCTTGCTCACAGGAATAGTTCAAAAGGGGACTTAACCCCCTTTGAACAATATATACATATAAGTATATATATATATATATATATATATATATATATATATATATATATATATATATATATATATATATATATATATATATATATATATATATATATATATATATATATATATATATATATATATATATATATATATATATATATATATGTTACTGTGAAGGTCCAGAATCTGTTTTTTGTCAACACTCTCCGGTGAATGTCCGAGACTCCTTTTTCTCTGCTTGGATTCAATTAGCTTTGCGAAGCAGCTTTTTCAGTCTTATGCAAGCTTTCATGTTAAAAGTTAAAGTTAGGTTAGGCTAGGTTAAATTAGGTTACAAATCTCAGAAATGGGTTAAAAACCTATTCTAACCAAACGTAACCTAATCTGTTACCATCAATCTTTGAATAAAACTGAAAAAGTTGACTGGCAACGCTGACTAAATCCTAGGAGGAAAAGAAATATTTCGGACATTATCACCAGTGAATTTCGACTTTCGCCCATTTCGGACATTCACGGTAACATATATATGCTTCAAATGATTGATAATCATATCCAAAATTTTCCTTTCCATGAGTGGCCGATATGGAGGGGGGAGGTCAGTTTATTTATGATATGGGTATAGTGCTCAGAAATGATACTTTATATGGCAGAGAAGCTCATATCGCTTAAAATCCCGATGAGCTCTATATGCATACAGATGATTTTCAATAGCAGTTGAAAAATAATACAAAATTTTTCATCTTCACATTTTTCTATGAAATAGATAATATGCATCATGACGCTTTTTGAATTAGCTTTAGCTAAATTTCAGTTAAAGAGGGATGGTGAGTTCTGGGTGGTTATTCTAATTGCAAATATTGATTATGATAATTAACCAGACAAAATAAGAATAAGAACAAACCAGACAAAATGATTTCAATATTTAAGAAAGGGAAAACTACAAAAATAAAAGGAATAACCGGTACTTCTTGCTTTTCCTCTATTAGTCACATCTAATATTTTTGGAAGATGGGATCGAGTTTCAGTCCATTTCTCTTTCTTTTTGGTCCCCAAATTTAATAGATACAAATTTATCAGGGCATTTTCTGCTCGGTTTGTGATCGTTGATTTCTTTTAACTGTTCTGTTTCGTCTCTTTTGGTTCTGCTCTTCTGTTTTCATTGTGCTTGTTTTGTCCATTTTTTTCTCGTGTTCTCTTTTATTTTCTCTGTGTATTTGCTCCCCAGTTTCAATAAAAGTAAATCAATCATAGCTTATTTGTTCTTTCTGTATTTGTTCTGTTCTCTTTTCTATCCTTACTTTTTAAGGAACTCACTTTCTAAATTAACTTCACTTTTTCAGGCCGTTCAATAAAGGGCCACCCTATCTTGTCCATTGTAAACTTTTTTAGCTTGTGTAACCAAACTGTTCAGAAATGATTGAGCGGTCTTCCCATCACTTGCATAGCTTTGATAAGAGATATGAACTAACCACAGAAAACTTAAAATTGACACCAACTTTCCCGGAGACCTTGGGAAAACCCTTTAATTTCTCCCGTTTTGTGGCAGAAGTAAAGGTATTAAGATATAATGAAGCTTACGCCATTAGAAAGCGTGATTTCTTTATTTTATTATTTTTTTTTTATTTTTTTTTACCGAACGGAGTAGAATTTTTCTTTTAATTACAGTAAAGAACCGTCCCAAAGATATTCTAGTATGCCCAATAGGAACACATTAAAAATCATCTCAAAAGAAGTCATTAAATAATTTGATAGGTTTTGAAGTTTCCTTTGGCGCTAACCACCTTGATTGAAATTTTTGCCAACGCAGGGGTGCATATTATTTATGATGTATGTACATTAAATAGACAGCGTTTTGATTAGTAATATGTAAGAAATTATGTTGTTTTTTTTTAAACTAGTCTCTCGTTAGCTTTTCAAACTATTGACACATTTAAGATCACCTATCAATTTGCTTTGGAAGTTCCTTGTGGTTTTGGGGGCAGTTTTCTAATAGGGTCTTTGTGTTTGGGACTGTCAGTCGATACTGAGATTTGGAAAATGGCATTTATGGTATCGAAAGTCCTTAAATATCCTAGCTTTTTTGGATTATATTTTCCTTGCTTTTTTTGATTAGAACATGTATTTCGTCGTAGAAGAATAGCATAACTTTATTCGGTTTCGAGTTCCAGTTAAAACCAAATCAAAACTGAAAGAACAGAAATCCGTGAACTGCACAAAGTAAAAATTAAACAAAACACATTAAGACTAAAACCTAAACAAAATAAAAAAGATATTAAGTGCTTATGCTGAAACTAAGAACATTAAACGTCATTAATAATTAAATTTGTTTCAGCTAATATCGATTTTAATTCTTGCGGCTCCGGTGTGCTTGACAGTAGCTGGTGGTCATGGAGGTGGCCATGGAGGAAGTGGCTACGGTGGAGGTGGCCACGGAGGAGGTGGATACGGTGGAGGAAGCCATGGAGGAGGTGGATATAGCGGTGGTGGCCACGGAGGAGGCGGTAGTGGCTATGGAGGAGGTTCTAGTTATGGCGGAGGAGGTGGCTATAGTGGTGGCCCCGGAAATTGTGGGACCTGTGTATGTCCAGTTGTAGTACAGGGTAAAGTATATTTTCTGCAAAGTTGAAATTGTTGGGGCTTATTTGTATCTTGCTTGTAAAGCATAAGATATTGGCTTAGCTATGTGCCTCAGTTTGTTTTCTCTCTTAGCCGTGTGGGCTTACTATCTGTCTCATGTCACATTTTGTTTGGTTTTTCGTCTGTCGTTGTCTCTTGGCCTTTGTTGTCTTGAAAAACGCTAGGTTTGTCGCTTCTAAGCAAGTGTTGGCTATTTTAAAATTAAGCGTAAACTAAATAAAAAAGGTTTTGTTCCATTATTCCGATAACAATTTTTTGGAAAGAGAGAGCTACTTTGTGGACTTCTCTTTTAGCTTGGCTATGTATCAAATTAAAATCAGCTGAATTCTCTAGCACAGTTCTTTTACAATGCAGAATTCTCTTCCTGCTGTCTTTATTTCAGTTTATTTGTCAATTATTTTTTTTTCCTTTTTTGTAGCAATTTTTTGTTAAGTTAAGCGTGTATTGTGATTCCTACGACCTGGATAAGACGTTGGCGTTGCTGTATATAGACCTCTCGTGTGGCTTACTCTTGCTCGAGTTAGACAATCCTTTATTGTTCCCCAAAGCCTTTTCCAGATTTTTTTTTTGGGGGGGGGGGGAGGGGGGTATACAAAACATTAAAAACGCATAAAAAAAATTTTCATATGCATCATTTTTCCTTTAAACGAGTCGGTCAATTTTTTTTGAGGGGAGGGGGGGGTCAAACCCTGCTCTGTATTATTAAAATAATAAAAAAAAGTTCGATTTCTGTTTTTTGCTGATACTTTTTGAAAACGGCCTTTATTAAAACATTTATTCCCCATCTTTGAAAAAAGCTTCTAAGCTTGGCAAAAACCCACCTCCCATGAAAAAATGTTACTTACCTCTAGGCTCCTTCATTTATTTTGATATTTATTTTGATATATTTTATAGATATATATTATATTTATTATAGATATATATTATTATTTATTTTGATATTTATTTTCAGGTTATGGTCATTAGCAATGGATCCGAGTCGCAGAAACATCAATGAGGCCAAAATGATGTTGCGGATACATATTTTGTTTAGTTTTAAATATATTAATTTATTAATCTCCTTCGAAAGTGTGTTTTTTCACTACTTTTTTCCCAATCCATTGTACAAGGATTATCAATAAGGAATTGTGGGGCTCTCTGTTGTTTCTCTCTCTCTCTCTCTCTCTCTCTCTCTCTCTCTCTCTCTCTCTCTCTCTCTCTCTCTCTCTCTCTCTCTCTCTCTCTCTCTCTCTCTCTCTCTCTCTCTCTCTCTCTCTCTCTCTCTCTCTCTCTCTCTCTCTCTCTCTCTCTCTCCGCCTCCATTTCTCGTTTTCTCTCTATTCTATCTTCTTTTTCATTTCTAGCATAAAAAAATGATGATATTTTTTAAAGTACAAAAACGTGTATGATAAAAATCTTCCTATGATCAAAAATATTTACTTAAAATTTGTTATTTACTTTGAAAGTTGCTTTCATAGGCAAAAACTCCTATTTGGCATCTTTCCGCTTGTGGTAACGTTTTTAGATAGTTTGCATTGTCTTCTATCTACATATTTGCTAACCATGTACAATGGCTACATATTTGGAATACAGAAAAAAACAGGAAATTGGTTTCATCTTATACAAAAGTTTTTTGAAGATAATCCTACAGGAGGTTTTAATAATTCGAACCCCCAAACTATTTAGCATTGAAATACAATGAAGGTGAAGCACAGAGAAAAAGAGAACTTACTTGTAAAATACCATGTGACTTAAAGCTTTTCGTTCCTTTTACTAGCTTAGGATTTCATACGGGAAAGTCAGTCAGAATGAATTTAATTTTTCGTTCTTTTTACTGGCCAGAAATTTCACAAGTAAAATTTGAAAACCTATCAGGTTTAGAAAGAAATTGTTTTCCTCTTAAGAAAATTGAACTGTGATTAAAATAATGTGATAAATTTGCGAAAATATGTTACAAACAGAAATCATTGAAAATTTTTTTCTCAATCGATGATCAATGCATCAACGAAAATGAAAATGAAATCAATGAAAGTAAACCACGGAATTATAGCATACAAGTCTCTTCTTTCTCTCTTTATCTTTGTCTCTTTTCTCTTTATCTCTTTTTCTCTTTAGGTTCAAACTGGGTAAGCAAGAGTTTAAAAGAAAAATTGGTGGTGAAAATTTTGCCTTGCCAAAGCCCTCACCCTCTCCAAGTATTTAAATTTTAGGGGGATATGTCCACCTTTCAGGGACAAAGGGGTGAGGAGGCAACTTCAAAAGTACGAATAGCACTATTTGAAATCTGCAAAAAAAGACAAGGTTAACTGTAAATAAAGTTAACGTGAAAACAAGCCGGGTAAGAACTAAGTATAAAAAAGGTCAGAATGTTACCTTATCCAAAGCTTCCCAAATTTTAAAGTTTGTATGAAGCACCCTTCAAATATTCAAATGAAATATTAGACGTGAAAAAGCTCCCGCTATTATTTACCCTTCGGGAAAGAGTAAAAGTGGGGAGGGGTTAACTTTCAAAGCTCAAATGGATTCCCGTATAAACATTAATTAACGAATCTACCAAAATAAAGAAGTGTTGTTCCTTTTATTTTAACAGAAAAAAAACAATTACAAAGGTGAATTCTGAAGGACAAAAATCGGGTAATAAATTGGTAATAGTCTGGTAATAGATGGTCCGAGATATAAATCGGTAATATTCCGGTAATAGATAGTCCGGGTAATAAATCGGTAATAGATAAAATAGTCCAGTCGAAGTTTCGTCTAATCAGAAACTTCCCTTCTCAATTCTTTGACCCTTAAACTACACAAAGCCATTTTCCAGGTGCTAAAAAGGGGAAAGGATAAAATCAAAATTTCGGATATTACATGCGAAATTCTTAAAAAAGAAGCTTTATTATTTGTAATAATAAAAAATAATAGTAATAACTAATCAAAACAAAGGTGAGCCTGGATGGGCAAAAACCGCGTAAGTAAAAGATAAATGCCAAAAGAAAATGTAGCCAGAGCTTCATCTCACCGAAAGCTATGCCAAATTCTCCAACTCTTAGGGAGTCCATATTAACCCTTCAGGGTGTAAAGGGGGAGGGATAATTTAGAAAGATTAAAGATGCCCCTGTAAAAATTTTATATGGGATTGGAAGAGGTACGTTATATCTGGCATCAGTAGAAGGGGGGTACCAGCGCGATCGCTCACCCCTGCTGCCACCTACAACTTTTTTTTAACACCAAATATGGGCAGAGAGTCCCTAGAGAGAACACGTGGTTAATGGGGTCAATGACCTCTTTTTTCCAAGGTCGATGTTGTTGTTGTTGTAAGTGCACGCTCTCAGTGAATGTCAAGGACGATTTATTTGTTGCTTTGGGCAAGTGCACGCTCTCAGCGAATGTCAAGCTGTCCAGAACCATGTCAAGGTGTCCAGAATTTGTTGTTGTTGTTGTTTTGGACATGTACATGCTCGAGGCGAATTTTATGAGTTTCCAGAAATAGATAACATTTAGATCACGTGTTTCCTTCTCAGCCAATCAGCAAGTCGGTTACATCTCCTTTCTCAGCCAATTCGCCCTTGAGATTTCGTTTATAATGGACACGCATTATGATTAAATTATCAGAAAGTATTTTGACATAGTTGATACAACAATGGATAAATTTGATGAATTAGAAGCCATGGCAACTTCAATTTGCAATGTGAGTACATTTTTATTTTCAAAATAAAATTATTTTCCTTTGTCACCCTCCAGTATCTTCACGTAAATCCCCCCCCCCATACAATACAAACATTATTTTCAAATAAAATTATTTTCCTTGGTCACCCTCCAGTATATTCACGTATTTCCCCCCCCCCTATACAATACAAACATCACTATACAATCTTTATACTCGATAGAAAACATAAAATATGTTCTTTTTACCCTCAAAACCTAACCCCCTCCCTCATTGTTTTTACAAACAAAATTCTCGCAAAAAGAAATAATTTTCTTTTCGTTAAATTCCTTCCTTCTATATTTCCAGCTAAAGCGACCACTGAATTCCGTCAAATCTTAAAGCATTATATCGTTCTGTTTTGACATAATGCTCCAGCGTGAGGTTAAAATTGGCTGTCACCCTTTTCCCTCTGTGTTTACGAACGCGGCGGCCAAAGTCAAAGGAACTGTTTCACCGTCAAAATTAAAACACTTTGATGCAATTGCAATAATTAGGCGCAGACGCAATGCTCTATTTTGGAGAAGTGAAACGGATTATTTTCAAATTAAGGTCTAACAATATATTTAGGACATTATGTAAAAGGGGAGAGCGGGGGCAATGCCTCGCTTCTACCAGCTCCGTTGTAAGTAAATTATGTAAAAGGGAGAGGGAGGGGGCAATGCCTCAATTCTATCACCATCATTGTAAAATGAAAACAAACTGTGTAAGGCTGATTTATATGCAAGGCTAGAAAGAAAAGTCTTTAGGAGTTGCATGAAGCTTATATTATGTGTAAATTGAATAGCATTTTAACCTATGCTTGCAAAATTTAGGCCTATAGGCCGATGGGTTAACGATCTTTTTTTTTATCTAATTTAAAGCCTATAGACTGGAGCATTTAATATTTTTCTAAATGGTAAAAATAGAAACATTGATTTCTATCCTAAGGCTATAGACTACTGATTGTCTAATAAAAAACGTTTGATTTCTAAGCCTAATATATTTCTCATGAAATTTTTACTTTTTGCTTTGCTGAAAAAGGGTGGAGGAGGGGGCTTCTTTGAGATAAATGCTTTTCTAGACAAATTATGTCTGACAATAAATTCTGTAGAAGGGGGTAATAATTTTCATTCTTTAAAATAAAGGGGGAAATTATTTTGATACTAATTTTTTCTATTTTTTAAGGTATATTATGAAGATTTTGCTGCCCCCTCAGCTGTAAACAGTGCTAGGGGTCATACAAATAGTGAAGAATGTGCCCCACTTCCTTGTAAGAAAGCAAGAGAGGGTGAGGCAGCCCTTGTAAAAGCATCAGTTGTACATTGTGCTTGTCGGTCGAAACTGCCCATCTCCACACTGCCTGACCCAATGCAGCCTCGCAGAAAACCAAAGAGAGAGTGGGCGGATAGCTACAATGTCGAAGCCCCACCTACGCAAGATCATGAGGTTGTCTCTCATCATGCTTTTTCAAGGGTCTCAGGAGCTGTCCCGGCTGCACAGCCATATAACATTGCTGGCCCAGCTGCACGAGAAATTAATGTCACTGGTCTCTCCACCCACCAAAACACGCTACCTGGACCTTCGGGCACCAAAGTGCAATCAGGATTTGCAAATATGGGCATTTTTTTTCCTAACTATCTTATAGAAATACAAATCTATTACTTCCAATGTATTTTAGTCCTTTCTTTTTCACTATTTTTCAACATTGTGTAAAAATGTATCTCTGAGATATTAGCCCCACCCCCAACCATTATTTTCTCTGCCCTCCCTCAGAGATATCTAAATGTAATTTTTTTGCAAAGAAACCGCTATTTTTTCTAATCTTTGCTATTTTCTATGCATTCCCCCAATCTCTTCACTATCACATATAGTTTTAGATACCTTTGAAACTCTGTGAATGCTATTTTTCACATAGTTTTAAGAGAGAGATTATTCCATTTTATCCATCTGTCACATACCAGCGTTCTAATTTACACTGAATATTTCTATCGTGCCAAGATTTTAGCGAGGGGAAACCATGCTAATGGTTCCCGGCATTTTCCTCGTCCGAAGTTCAATCTTGGAAATCGGAACACTCGCGCGACGGGTTACAATAATTAAGCGCATGAGTTCACAGAATCTGTGAGGAATTAGAGGAAAATAGCGACTTATGCAGTCTAAGCGAATATTTCAACTTTTGACGGGCATTATGTAAAGGGGGCTGGGAGCCACGTGGTGGGGCCCGAGAAGCGCTGTGGGAAGCGCTGCAGGATGCGCCGCGGGCCCGAGAAGCACCGTGGGGATGCACTGCGGGATCCGGATCTGTCACATATCAGCGTTCTAATTTACACTGAATATTTCTAAATAGCTTTCTATCGTGCCAAGATTTTAGTGAGGGGAAACCAAGTTAACGGTTCCCGGCATTTTCCTCGTCTGAAGTTCAATCTTGGAAATCGGAAAACTCGCGTGACGGGTTGCAATAATTAAACTCATGAGTTCACTGAATCTGTGTGGAATTAGAGAGAAATAGCGACTTATGCAGTCTAAGTAAATATTTCAACTTTTGACGGACATTGTGTAAAGGGGGCTGGGAGCCACGTGGTGGGGCCAGAGAAGCACCGCGGGGTGCGCTGCGGGAAGCGCCGCAGGATGCGCCGCGGGCCCGAGAAGCGCGGCGGGGATGCGCTGCGGGATCTGGATCTGTCACATATCAGCGTTCTAATTTACACTGAATATTTCTATCGTGCCAAGATTCTAACGAGGGGAAAGCGAGTTAATGGTTCTCGGTATTTTCCTCGTCCGAAGTTCAATCCTGGAAATCGGAACACTCGCGCGGGTTACAATAATTAAACTCATGAGTTCACTGAATCTGTATGGAATTAGAGAGAAATAGCGACTTATGCAGTCTAAGTAAATATTTCAGTTTTTGATTGGAATTATGTAAAGGGGGCTGGGAGCCACGCGGTGGGGTCCGAGAAGCGCCGGGGGAAGGACTGTAGGAAGCGCCGCGAGTCTAAGAAGTGCTGCACGGGGATGCGCCGCGGGGTACCCCGCGAGTCCGAAAAGCGCCGCAGGAAGCGTTTCGGTCCCGAAAAGCACCGCGAAAAAAAAAATAAAATAGCACCTAATTATTTAGTTTTAGTAGTTTAAATATTTGACTATCTCTTTTTTGAACAACATGAAATTGCCGCTTTCTATGTAAAGCGATGTTTTAGATTTTCGTTAAGCAGAATATCGATAGAGTAAACCAAATGCTATTAAGTGTGTTTTAAGCAATAATAATCCAAATTTTAAAAACAGTAGGGATGATTTGAACACTTTGAAAATAAGCTATTTTTTTCATTTATAGATTGGTGCATTGGTCATGGAGGAGAGGAGCTCTCCAACAACAATTCAACATTTTTTTCAACAACAATTCAACAACAATTACCTGACAGTCAAATACCGTTTAATATTGATGAGTTTATAGATGATTTTTTAAATGTAGATTATAGCGCAGTTGGACAGGGGGACTTGAGCCAAAATACACTACAGCTTTTGGAGGATTTTACAAACGAATTAACTGGGAACCCTCCTCCTCTATCCCCCACTGATTACCTACTTCCACTTCAAACAACTGAAGTGGAGCATACCCCAAATATTATTGAACAACTCGGGGGAGGGGGAGGGGATAATATACAAGAGGGGGAGGGGGTACAACTTTTCCCGATTTTCAATTGTCCAACACAATTTTAAATGCAATAGTTGTTTACACTGCGACTTTTGGGGATCCTTTTAATTCACTAATGGAGGGAAAATTTGTTTTTGACCCCGTAGAAATTGTGCATGCCTATGTAGATAAAATTCGTGCGCTACTGGAGAACCAAATTCAATTGTGGGGGAGGGATTCAATTAAGGTTTCTATTGTTTTAAAGGTATTCTATTTAAATGAGGGGAAAAGCTAAGTTTATCATCATTATATACATTCCGAGATGCGTTTGGTTTATTCGAATTTAGAAAATTTTGAGGGTGTTTTCATGGATTGGGTAGGTCAAACTATTGCGCATCTTGAGAAATATAACGAAAACGGTAGTGGGTCTGTAGTTATTTTTGTTCAAAATTTAAACGTAAATATATGTAAATTTAAGAAAGATTTTATTTTAAGAGGGGGGAAGGTGGGTATGAAAGGGATATAGTTTTAAAATATAATCCAGATCTAGTAGGTTGTCAAGGTGTCCAGCGGATCTGTTTTGAAACAGGTCAAAAATGTTTCAGGTATGCTTTCCTCATATCAGCATTTCAGCCTCTAGCAGATGACGCTACCAAGAAGAATTTAGATCACTGGGCTGTACATGGGAAGGAAGGGGCCGATTTCCCCATTGTAGATTTTTCATGCTTAGAAGGAAAATACCCAGTAATGCTAAGATCCATTGATATTTTTGAAAGGGCTAATGCCCACTTAAATATCGGCGTTACTGTGGTTCAGTATGAAACTGAATTTAAAGATGGGGTTCGTTTAAAAAAGAAGGGGGTGGTTTTCCCTGTAAGGCGTCCGTCAGTTGAATTGGTCAAATATTGGGTTTGGTTGTTACACACACCACCTAGTGACCCTGCCAATTCAATTGGCCATTTTAATCCTATTACCGATAACAGTAGAGATCTGGGGGAGGGTCCTCATAGGGGGGAATGTTTCTACTGTCCGACATGCCTCTCTCAATTCCGTAGTGATATGAAACGACGGGATCATATAAGGCATTGTAGACGGCATGGCTACCAGACAGTGGAAACGGTTTCTGGGGATAGGTCCATTCTACGTTTCAAAATTTTCCAAAACACCCTCCTCCAGTGCAACAAAATATCTTTGGACTGTGAAGCTAAGCTGTTGGAGGTGAAAGGTCTCCGATTTCCAAACCGAATCAAAGAACATCAGGCTATTGTAGTGTCCTATGCTCACGCGCAAAGAGACAGTTCTAACACCATGCAGTTGTTAGAAATAGTAGAAACATTGCATGAGGGGGACGAGTGTATGGTCAAGGCATTGACTAAACTGCTTGGCACAGTTAATGGCGCTATTTCTCGTTTGATAAATTCGCATTACCCATTGGTGCTGTCTGAAGAGGGTCGTCTCGCGATAAAAAATAAAAAACTTTGTTGCGTTTGTAAGGGGAGTTTGTAGAGGGGGTTAAGGGGACTAAAGGGAAAACAGGGGGAGGGGGAAAGTCAGAGATCATAATCACTTGTGGCAGGAAATATCCTCGGGGGTAGTAATTTTAGAGGGGTTGCGCATCAATCGTGTAACTTAAATGTTAGCCAGCAGTTTTTTATCCCTGTTTTTATCCACAACTCAAATTATGACTTAAAATTTATTGTACCAGCACTGGCACGTATGCACAGGGAGAGAGGGGGAGTAGATAGTCCATGGGTAAACAGTTCATTTACCTATAACATTATTCCCAAATCGGCCAAGAAGCTGTTTCTTCTCGAGTTGAAATGGCAGGCAGTGGATAATGGGCATATGTGTTGGAATAAATTCAGGTTTTTAGATTCATTTAGTTTTTTTCCCAAGGCATTGAGTCAATTGATTCAAGTGCAGAAAAGCGACAATTTTGATAGCTTTCCCTTGCTTAAACAGCACTTTCCAGACAGTGAAATGTATGATCTGTTGACCTGCAAAGGTGTATATGCATACGACTATTACTGTTCTGGCGCTCGCTTAAGCGAGGTGAAACTACCTCCAATTGAAGCTTTTTACAATTCACTGACCAGCAGTGAATGCACAGCCGAGGAATATGAGTTTGCCAAGAAGTTGTGGTCTAAGGGGGATTGTAAAAATGGGTGAGATTATTGTAGACTGTACTTGGCCAGTGACGTTCTAACTCTGTTGGATATAGTCTGTAAGAACACAGACCAAATCTATTCAGAGTTTGGGTTAGATATAGGCTATTATTTTTCCACACCCCATTTAGTGATGGATTTGATTTTAAAAATTAGTAGGGAGGAAATAGGCCTAATCATCGACGTAGATCAGCACCTTTTTGTAGAGCGTTCAATGAGGGGAGGGTATGTTTTTCATGGGGACCGCGTCTTGTCAACTGATCTGAGCGGACAAAACAGCACCGGTGCAAAGTCAAATGCAGTTTTCTTGGACATGAACTCATTGTACCCCTCGGCAATGTCTCACTACTCTTTGCCGTGTGGGAACTATCAATGGCTTGAGAATCCTTATGAGTTCCCCGACATTACCACCGTTGAGGACAATGGGCCACAAGGATGGTTCTTTGAAATTGACGGTCACATTCCGTTGGCGCTTCACGATTCCGTCAAAGATTTTGTTTTTCCCTGTATCAATCGACCCGTGAGCAGGGACTCGCTGAGCCCCTACAATCGATCATTGGTTGAGGATAGGGGGATGCACTGGACTCCCTCTAAACAAAAACTGATTGCTGATTTGGACCCTAAGGAGAATGTCGTTGTTCACCATGTACTTTTGCACTGGATGGTGAACTATGGTTTCAAAATCACCAAAATACATAGGGTCCTGCAGATCAATCAGTGACCTTATTTGAAAACGTATATCGATACTTTTGTCGATTAAAGCTCTAGGGCAAACTCAAAGGTGGAGAAGGAAATGTACAAGCTCATCCTAAATTCAGCGTTTGGCAGAATGTGTGAAAGCGTTCGTAACAGATCTCGCTGTGACGTCGTGACTGATCCTCTAGAGTGTGCAGTGATTATTGCCGACCCTAATTTTAACTTATTCACGCCTATAGAGGCTGGCATGGTTCTTCTACACATAGACGAAAGTAAAATTTAGTACTGACCAAGAATTTAGCAGGCAGTAGTTTAGTACTAGAAATTTCCAAAAAGCTCATGCTGTCGTTTTTTTAAAATGTGTGCACGGTGCAATGGCCACGGGAGGGGGAGGTTCAAGTTTACTATGGTGATACAGATTCTCTGCTGTTAAAGGTAAATGGGACTGAAGATTTATTGGGTGATTTAGAAAAGGGGGAACAAATCAGCTCGCGGATGGATTTCACCAACTGGAATCAGTCTCTCTACCCCGAGTTGGTGAAACGTCAAGCCCCCAACCAACTATTAATGTTAAAATCAGAGACGGGGAGTGATTTGATATCCAGGGGGGTGTTCCCGGGCCCTAAAGTTTATTGCGTGGAAACGCAAAATGGGGATGTAAAGCAGGCGTGTAAAGGGGTGCCTACACATTTTGTAAAGAGCAATTTCAACATTAGCGTGTACAGAGACTGTGTAGAAAGTAGCCTAGTGTCGAGAGCACAAGTGCTTGCAATTCGCTCTCTACAGTATAGAAATTATACTGTGAGAGTGGAAAAAAATGCAATGTCGTGTATATCCGACAAAGTCTATGTGCTCGAGAATGGTGTGAGTGTCCCACCTCATGGCCACTACCGTATTTCAGACCGAGTTGAATGCATAGACTATCGCAATCAACTTGGTCTGGATAAATTAACCTAATCTGACTAACCAACTAACCAACACCACCAACCCATTCATAAATTAAATGCTCCAACCTCATATTAACCCAACCTCATCTAACCCAATCTAACCACCACTGACCCAACTACTAACCTGCAGCAGTGACGACAACTATTGTATACAGTTTTTTCACCCTCACCGTTCCCGGGGGGGCCCTTCCCGCGGCCGGCTCCCAGGGGGGGGGGTGCCACCGGTGGCCGGCCGGCCTCCGGCCCCGCGACCCCGGGGGGGGGATCCCACCTTTAAATTCACTGTAATGTTCAACTGTGCTAGTTCAGAATTTTCAAGTGTGTTTTTTTTTCAAGTGTTTTTTCAAGTGCTCATGTTTTGTACAGAAAAGTGTGTGTTTGCTACTAATGTAAATAAAGTGTTGCTGTTGATGGACAAAGTGTTTAAAGACAATAAGTGTTGCTCTTCATGGACAAAGTGTTTAAAGACAATAAGTGTTGCTCTTCATGTTAATGGAAAAAAAAAGTGTTTAAAGACAATAAGTGTCATTTTTATCATTGCAGTTCATGTTGATCAAATAGAGTTTTCATGCAGCGTCGAAATAATTGCTGTCATGAAATATTGTTGTTTTTCTTGTTGAACAAGTTTTATTCTTTTCGTTGCAGTTCACGTTGAACAAATATTTGTTTTCATGTTATCGAAATAAATGCTGACATGAAATATTGTTTTTTGTTGTTGTTAACCAGTACTAGATAGATCTATGGGAAAAATATTGCTACTACTACTTATTCATTGGGCACGTATGATTTACAGTTAGTTGTAGTCCAATAGCAGCAGCAGCAGCAGCAACAACATGTATCAATTTAAAACACCCTTCAGGTCGTTTCTGTGTGGTCCCTCAATGTCGGGGAAAACAATACTCTTAGCTAAAATAATTAAAAATTGCGATAAAATGTTTTTGGAAAAACCGAAAAAAAATCTACTATTGCTATAGTATTTGGCAGGAGTCCTATGATCAAATAAAAGCTATTGCCACAACCATACCAATACAATTCATACGGGGACTTGATGTTTTCAATAGTATTGAACCGAACTCGTGGTCGATTATTGACGATTTGGCTGAATCCATTGAACAGTTCTCATAGGAAATGCAACAACTGTTCACCGTTCACTCCCACCATGAACAAATTTCCATAACCCTAGTTCTACACTATCTGTTTCATCAGAGCAAATGTATGTGAACCCTTGCTTTGAATTGCACTATCTATATTATCTATCGAGTTGTTCGTGATTCTAGCTCACTAATAACTCGCAACAAACAGATATACCCCGGTGCCCCTAAATTTCTGTTGTCAGCGTACACTCAGGCGACTAAGAAACCATACGGTTACATTTTGCTGGATCTTAAACAAAGCACACCCGAGGATGTACGTTTAGTCACTGACATTTTCAACAATGAAATTACAGTATATATTCCGGAGAAGTGTAGAAAAGGTTATTAGTTGCCATTATGACACTGAAGAAACTACACGAACAACGGCATTTAGTTTCCGTTTTAAGCACTTCAAAACCCATTCTAATGAAGGCTATACTTAAACATGTTGTTGACAATGATTTCATTAATCTAATATCGAAACTTTGTTTAAATTTAACCGAGGGAAATGTTCAACTGCCAAAAGGTGTTAGACAAGAGACACAGCAAAATCGTTCCAATGTACATGACTTGGCTGGTAAAAACAAGGGAAAAAAATTTAAAAGAAAACGTCTCCTTCAAGCAGGCGGTAGCTTTTTTACACTTTTACTACCAATAATTGCAGGACTTGTAAACAGTTTTATCTAGAGAATTGCTAAACTATATAAATTGACGCCAATCAAACGTATTCTTTCACTTATCCAGCATTTTAAAGACAGTCTAAATAACTTCTATAATGATATAAATATTGTAAATGATCGACAATTGCATCTGCGCTAAGCTACATTGCATCGTATTGCAAAACACAGGATTTATCGTGAGAAACCCACCGCCGCCGCCGATCCCTTTAAATAGGAAACATCTCCTCAAGATTCTGCAGCATCATCACAGGAGAAAGACTTGAATTCGATTGTTTCGAAAATTTGAAACCTATTACCACTCACCTATCGAGAACAGAGTAAAAGAGTATTATCATATCTCATATTGGAAACTGCTGATGAACAAGTTCAAGTCGATAGCACAGGGAAATTGTACCGGCTGCGACAGACTTTGTATCTTCTACATTATAAGGGTGTAATTTTGGCAATGATTTAAAAAAAAGCGCTACAGAAAGTCTTAGGTCTGGCGCACGAAACCTAGGCGAGAGATTAAAACAAAACGTACATGTCTTAAATACGTTAAAAAACACCACATCGCTCAACAGTCTCTACTCAGGACGGAAAAAAAAGACATCATCCCTTTTGTCGAAGGAAAGAAGGAAAAAGCCGAAACGCAGTGTAAACAGAAGCCCCAGGAAGAAAATTGTTAGATCGAAACTAGATTTCTTCTCTTAAGATGTCCTATCTGCCGCATAAGGATTCTCAACCTTCAATTACCGCCTCATTGAATCTATTCATTGCTGAAAATGTTTATGTGAGTGTCAAGAATGGATACTATGAACAATTTTATCCACTACAACCCCTCTCTGATAATATCCACTTTCAAATTTATTCCAATGAAGACTACTTTATGGACATGTCTTCAACATTTATAGATTTACAAATGAAAGTCCGGAAATCCAATAATACAATGCCTGTTCGAGCCGATGGGATATCCTATGAAAATTGTATAATACATAATTTATTTCGTCAAGTTAGTGTCTACATCAATGGCACACTGGTCAGCACAAGCAATAATCTCTCAAACTATACGAGTTACATACAATTCATGCTGATGACACTCAAGTCCTACAAGGAATTGAGAGGCACCTCCAATGGATATGAATATATTACTAATACTGATAGTAAAGATTCACTTAAAAATGCTACAACTAGTGAATTACATCTAGTTGGAAAAATATATCATGAAATATTTAATATACTCCAATGGCTGCCGCCCAATGTTAAAGTGGATATAAAATTGACGCTTGCACCATCCAATTTCATATTGAGAAAAGAACTTGCTGCCAATCCCGATGTAAGTCTCTCCCTCACCTCGGCAATACTTCATGTACGCAAACAACAGGTTATGAGTTCTATTGCTTTGGCCGTGGAAAAACTGAGAGCCAATGGAAATAATATTAAACTACTTGTTCCTCGTACAATCACCAATCAACGTCATATTGCCATGGGGTCACGCACCTTCACCGATTCATCCTTTATCAATGGCGAAATCCCCTCAAAACTTGCATTGGCATTTGTAAAAAGCGCCAGTGCAATAGGATCATGGACTGAATGCCCACATAAATTCGAGATGTTTGGACTTTCATCTCTTGTGTGAAAAGTAAACGGTATCCCACTCTACAATCTATCCTTTGATAAACCCTATAGAACATTATATGAGTTGACCATGCAAACCCTAGATCATGATTTACAACTATTTGAAAATGTTATAGCCGAAGATATGTTTGCTAAAACACATGGTATTATTGTATTGGATTTTTCTGGCATGTAGGATATGAACATAGTCCGTACAGTGAGTGCATTTCTAGCGTGTACATTTGCCAACCCATTGGCTGATAGTGGTGCCCTAATATCGCTAAGTCACTATGAAACCTACGGGGAAATCACTCCCAAAGGCAGTGTTCTACTAGACTTGGAGCCAAGAATACCAGTCACATAATCAATGTATATAATATGGATCCCTACATGTCCCAGTACAAATCTTGTTGTCTGCCCTAAGAATATCTTGGAAAAATTCAAAGTGCGAACAATATCTTGATTATTGTTAATAGCAGTCCATTGACTGTGTTGACGGGGCATTGGCTGTGCATCTATCAAACAATGAAGATGATTGAGTTTTTTGTTCCTCTTGCCCTACCCTATACATTTTACACGCCTCACATCAGCAACTATAGTGAGAGTAGAGGGAAAAATTTTACTAAAAATCAAATGAGGGTGCAGGATGTAACAACTATAAGCTGCGGCTTCCCTGCAATACTGTATTTCATGTTCCGATGTTGCGGATATACTTACACGCAGTTTCTACATATTTATGGTGACAATCCATGTCTGAACAACTTTCTAGAGGAAAATATCCTCTCAGACCTATACAGTGTTGATTTCAGTGCCCTAAGAGTAAAGTGCTTAAAAAATTTTTGTGAATTTGTTTATAAATAAAATGTATATATACAACAACGTCTTTAAATCTTCACTTTTAGATTTCTTCATCGGTGTATAGGCAACTGTCGTGAACCACTAATGCTGGTAAATCATTTGGATTCACTGTATATTGATCTTGATTGACTGCAAAGTTTGGGTCACATTTTCTGCAGTACAATGTAACTTCACTCTTGTCACATCTCTTTGTATAGTCAATGATACTATTTGCATTCATATTATGAAATTCACGAGTTTCAATCTGTCTATTTGAAGCAATATCACACGCAGTGATTTCAAGTGATAAATCACATTCGGTAACTGCCAAATAAAATCCCTTGATTTATAGTCATAGTTGGCAGTGTTGTCACAGCGATGACATAGAAACCAGACTTCTTGTTACCCCAACAGTTGAATCGTGGACCGGACTCCTCTTCCCAGAATAATTTAAGTCCACTACGATACCAATAGCGTAGAAATAAACTAAAATCACGTTTAGGATTCTTTCCAATCATAGCGGGGTAAGTATTCTCCCACTCATCACATTTATCATGGTGACAATTGGAGCACAGGTGCCCTCTAGGGTGAGAGTCACACACCTCTTCAAGACATGAATTACATCCTTTAATTTGTACGGCATAGCCTCTATGTAATCTGCAAGGATTACATAATTTACACTTTTCACTATAGTCGTCAATAATTGTACAATTATCACATTGGCTCCAACTGCCAAGAGTATATATGCAGAACCGGTATATATAGAACATTTTTGATTTCCGTTGTCAACTCTCTCTCACAGCTAAAACGAAACTGATTGTCCTCGCTCGATAAATTCAAAGTGTTGGAAAAGAGTGAGGAGTAATTTGGTGACGTTACCTCTTTCAAAGGAGGAGCCATCTATAATGAATTCATTGGCAATGATTTCAAAAGTATATCCACAATATGACTATGCTTTGTTCCAATTAATATATCAATAAATTTAGTATAAGCACATTTTAAAAGTTTCAAACAATAGTCCAATGGGGGAGAATCAGTTTTCATTATATTGTCAAGTGGTCCCCGAGAGAATATCCTGCGTTGAAGGGATAACTCGAGAAAATCATCATCCAAAATCAAATGTTTTTCCATAGATACCAGATTTGATCTATTTCTCTCTTTCTCAAATTTATTCATTTTTCAGTCCTTTCACTCTGACTGCTGACTCTAGACTGACCCAGATTCGTTAGTCCTAACCAGAAAAGAAAGGGAACATTTTCGATTTCGAAACAATTTTATTGAACATTGACATGTTGGAAATTTAGGTTATTGACTCCGGTACCCGTTAGACTCAATAATCCATTAAAGTGAGAAAGTTCCTGTTTTTCATTCTCACTGACAAAAACCATAAAACAGACATAAATTGATGTTGACATCCATGAAAAACATCAAATAAATTGACCAACTCACATAACCGCCCAAGAAACATCCATCAATGTGAGAAAATTCCCGTTTTTTCAAGTGAGAAAAATACTGTTTTTCAATTCTCACTGACAAAAACCATACAACCCAAATGAATCAATGTAGACACACTTTGAAAACATAAATAGAATTTATCAAAACACATAAACATAAGAGAAACAAACAAATGAGTTAGAAAATTTTTTTTTTTTCGAGTGAAACAAGTACTATTTTTCCATTCTCAATGACAAAAACCATAAAACAGACAGAAATCACTGTCGTCATCCAGGAAAAACATCAAATAAATTGACCAACATACACAATCGTCCAAGAAACAACCATCAATGTGAGAAAATTCCGGTTTTTTCATTCTCACTGACAAAAAACAGACATAAATTATTTAAAAAAAATTTGTAGGTGGCAGCAGGGGTGAGCGATCGCGCTGGTACCCCCCCTTCTACTGGCATCTTTTTGAAAAAGTGCTAAAAATCTAAACTTTTGAGCGTAATGAATGTATTTTAGCAATGCCCCGATTATTGCAAACCTTTTTCATACACCCATAAGGTTATTATCTGAATAATTACAGGGATAACACAGGGATATAAGGGATACAATAATTACAGGGATACAAGGGGAGGGGAGAATTTTGCCTCCACTTAGATCGAAAAAAAACCTTTTGTTAGTATTTCCATTGTAAAATACCTCTTTTAGTATTTTCACTAAAAAATCGAGATAGCAGTAAAACTGCCCCCCCCCCAATATTTTCAAAAATATAGTTGACCCCCCCCCCCCCCGTCTCATTTCAAATTGGTATCCCTGAATAGATACCAGAAGATGTGGGCAAATGATGATAACGATGTGGGCAAATCAATAGAGTTAGCTGGAAAAAATCTTGGCTGTTTAAGTAGGTCTGACTTAAAGCTTATACGTCTGCTGGAGATCAAATTCTTCTTTCTTTACCCCCTCCCCCCTACATTTTGAAGTACCTGGAAAGACAAATATGCAGTAGTTGTAGGGTAGGATAAAAAGGAGCAAAATAGCCAAGTAATAGATGGCATTGGTGATTTTTCTTTTCATCACATGTGCCAGTTTCTACTCTTAAAAGTTCCCTACACGCTTTGCCTTATTCTTTGTTCTCATTTACATAAGTCAACTTTAAGACAGTGTCTTGGGGATAGTGCTAAAAACCTTTTCTTGCTGCCACTGATATTAATAGGCTTGTTCTTCAAATACCTATCTACAAACCAAGACCTGCAGTTTTAATCACCGTCCAAACACTGTCCGTCCGGTCAAGCAGGGTGTTTTTGGGGAGCGCTGTCAAGATTATATGGACTGAAGTCCGCAACGACTAACAAAATTATGCATTAGGGATCAATTCCCCTGGTCTTATGAATTACGACAATGGCACAAGGAACAATTCCTTGAGGAACAATCTGAGGTGAGAGAAAGAAGTTCTCTTGCTAGAACTGGCTCTGAGGCTCAAACACAGCTTGCTGCTGATGTCTGGTGAGTGGTGGGTGACTTTTTCTCTCTTTTGAATGACGAATGTGGCTTGCCCCAACCAGTCTTAAGCTGGTGAGAGGGGTTTTCGGGATGGGGAAAACAGAGGTAGGCACACTGACGGTACCAAGAAATGATCATCTAAAAAGGGTAAAAATAATATGCAAGCCCTATCTCAGAATACCCATGCTCATAGGGCACCAATAGCTTAGCAGACAAGGTTTGACGGGGAAACTAATTATTATTCTATTCACCTCATGATTTTTGGGGTCTGGAGGCAATGGGTCTTTCTAGTCGGTGCCTTGACTCAATTTTGTGTGCCCATAAGAATAAAAACAATAATCACAAGCAGCACAGTATCGTTGCCTTACTAAGCAGCAAAGTGGATTCTACGTATCCCCCCTTATCATTTTATATGAAAGGTGTGATCGGAGAAAGTAAGATATAGTTGTAAAATATAGTTGCCGAATTTTCAAACATTGATTCTTAATGGAAAGAGGGCTTGTTTGTTGTTGGGCGTACTATTGGCTTAACACTTTCAGGCATTATTCTCTGGGTGAAGAGGATCATTTTTTGTGTTTGTGTGTGTTTATTGAGAGCCTGGAAACGGGCCAAGTTGTTTTTGCTCCTTATTAGTTGTATTTCGGCCAAGGTCTTACGGTTCATTGGCTATGCCAAGGTTCCGAGTGTTTCGTGATAGCATACTTTAGAAACGATACGCGTATCCGGGTATCCGTAAATCTAACTTTAGAAAAGATACGCGTATCCGGATATCCGTATCCGCGTATCCGGGTAAATCTAAGACACTATGTGCCCCTGATTTGTTCAATTATTTACAATATGTCAAGAATAGCTTAACCAATCGGCTGTTTGAGAAGGTATAGAGGAGTTGGGGTAAGAGGTAGGGTGGACTTATAACTGTGACTTAAGGAGGAGTGGAGGTAAATCGAATGGCACAATGCATTCTCAGTTTACCGAATATCTTAGTATACAATATTTTGAAAACGGCTTTGGGGATAGACTTAAAACCTGCAGATGCGCTAAGTTAAAAAAAGGGGAAAGGGGGGGAAAAATTCATATTTTGTGTTGGCGGAGGGAGGACGGGCTATGAAATTTATGTCAACAATCCAGCCGAAAAAAAAAACGTTTTTACCCTTTAAGGTCCAATGGGATGTATAATTTATGCACGGATGAGTAGCGCGATAAATTAGAAATCACTGTGGGCTAACGAGCTGTAAACGTAGAGTATATGCAATTGGTTGCAAACAGTTGAGGGTCATGGTTCCCAATGTGGGGTACAGGCCCCGACGGTGGGATGGAGTAATATTTTGTTGCTTTATGGGCAGGACCTACGCCCTTCTGCAGGCTATACTTTAGAGCCTTAATTTAAAAAAAAAATCAGGTAAATGACGCCCCATTCAAATGTAATTAAAGAGCAAAAAGATATAGGATAGTATGGCAATGACGTCATACATTGAATAAAACGTGTATTCAGACAGTATTTTTCATTACTATAAACATATGCCTAGAGGCCGACACAAATGAGATACCAAATTAGTGGCCTTTTAACCATCCTTCAGGTTAATTCACGTTAAATTTTGAATAACAAAATTTAAATATCACTAGGGGGCGTCTTGGTTTTAGAAATACCTCAGTGAGGTATGGCCTGGAATTGGCTGGGAACCACTGGTTTATGGTGTGTTGGTACTTTCAGGGGATGTTGAAGGGGGGCTAGGTTTAGAATCATGCCTTTAGGAAAAAGACACCATAGGTATCCATGTCTTTGAAATCTCAGCAATATCTTGGGAACAGCTTGAGGAATTAAGTTCAAATTCTTAGGTACTTTTGGGTAAAGGAAGGGAGAGGACAGTGAAAATCCAAATTAAATATTGGTTGAGGGGAAAGAGAATAAACAATTTTTGTCTCCAATAATGGTGAAAAAATAAATTTTCCACTAATAAGGCACAATGAAATTTTCCATTTCTGCACGATTAAGTAGTGAGACAAATCAAAAGATCTTAATCTATTGATGTAGTCACATTGTCAGAATACCGCATTTACGATATCTTCAAAACAGCTTAGGAAACTTCCAAGGAATTATTAATGCGGGCTAATTGGACGCTAAATTATGACTTGGGGAAAGGGTAAAACCAAACCATAAGCCACTATATGCATTCAGGTTATCAAAACAAAAATATTTGCAATATCCCAGATTCAGGGATAGGCCTTTGAAAATGAAAGTTCTAATGCCTTTTTTATGTAGTCAAAAGTTATTTGAGGGCAGTATACCTCCCTGAAATCTGATCAAAATTTTTAGATTGACATTTTATTCAAAATAGTCATGAGGTTCATAAATGTATTTTTGAAAACAACATTACTCCCTGGGGCACGGGTCATGAATTAGGCAAGATGCCAGTTGTTCACACTTAGGGTTTATCTCGGGAATGACAATGGGGATCGAATAGAAACTTTCAGAGAATGAAAGTCAAATATCATAAATGGCAAGGCAATTTTCTTGATTTTTGCGTCACAGTTGTACTTAAAAAGCAAAAAATTAAAATTGCAAGAAATTACTTTAAAATGTTTGCACCGCCAGTAATTTATGTCCAACTGTTCTCTACTGATACCAAGTCTCCTTAACTTTTGTCAGATTCTTCTCCCAGATAGAAAAACCGATGTTCTAATTTTTCATCTATTCTAGTTTTAAAAAATTATGCCTTAAACCTTGACTCTGATTGGTCATCAAGAAATTTATGTTTGAAAGTTGAACAATGTTCAACTCGAGAAATTACGAACAGTGAAATTAATTGGCACAGTAGTCGTGCGTAATTTTGATTTTATTGACAAATGCGACTATAATGTGGCACGGGCATAAGACTAACGCCTCCTCAGGTGGGAGTCTCTTAGACGAACATTAGTATCCGGGTTGCAGCGGTAGCTAGCAACCTAGTAAGGCACGATTACGTCCAATGTTAAGAAATATAAAAACCCATAACTCCTAAAAAAAGAGTCAAATCAAAACTAAAAGTACACCATTAGAACCACCTTGTCCGAAAACCCTGTATAAGAAACCTTCTATCCCTTGGCTTAAACAGCAAGGGAAATATATTTGCTTGAAAATCAATAGGAGGGCCTAATGACTCCGAAACGTACATAATTTATGCATGGTTTATTGATCCACTAAAGGGTCAATGACACATCTTTTAAGGTCAATCAGGGGATGTTTCTAAGTGTATTGATCCACTAACGGGACAGGATCACGCGTCTCTTTCCAAGCTAATCAGGGGATGTTTCTAAGTGTGTTGATCCACTAGAGGGGACTAGATTTCTGAGAAATAGATTTGCATAATAGACGGGGAATTATCGATTCTAACGGGACAGAATCATGAGTCTCTTTCTAGGTCAATCAGGGAGTTACGTAAGATTTCCCTTACACCACAATTCACCCTTGAGATTTTGTTTATAATGGACATGCGTTTAGGTAGAATTATCATACAGTCTCAGGGCACCATGGAAATAAGACTAAATATTGATGAGTTTGAAATCTTTACTACAAATATTTATAATGTGAGTTGTCTAGTAAATTTTCTTAGATTTTGCCTAGTTAAGCCGTTTTGGATCTTGCCCTTCAGGATATTCAAATTTAGGGTATACCCCCCCCCCAAAAAAAAAAAAAATAAAAAAAAAATCTCCACTATGCATTGTTTATAGTCGATATAAAGCGTAAAATACGCTCTTTTTCACCATGTAAACCCCCTCCCCCCCGTTAACGATTTTAATTCTTTCATTGGAAATATTTCTTTTTTTAGATAAATTCATGCAATTTTCATGCTTTCTGTATTCTAGCAAAAGTGACAACTTACTTCCGTCAACTCTTAGATATACTGATCCCCTTATGACGCTAATCCGTGAACCTTACTTTTATCAGTTTCGTTAAGATTTAAATAGGATAATTATAGCATCCCGTCAAGTGCGCATCCTGAGTAACTCAATTACAATCGTCGGATAAACCGAGTGAAATGGTTTCAAGACAAAGATACGTTTTTCAAGTCAAATTAGCAATATATCTTTCTACAGTACATCTTTTAAATTCCTAGGGGGTAGGTATTGCTTATGATAAATATTTCCATATGGGAAATTTGTCTTCCATTTTGAGTGCTCGGTGTTTATATGGGGGAGGGAGGAGGGGACAGTGCCTGAGCTTCGGGGTTCACTTCAAACAACATTGTTGTAAAGTGAAATAAACTATTTATTCGTTTGATCTACAAGGGGGTGGTTTCATTGTGCAGATATGTACCCCTTTTTGACAAGAAAAATAATATAGCCTTTCCTATATATATAACCCTGAAGTTTAGTGTTTAGTTAGCTTTTAATTATATTAGATTTTGACTGCTATATTTTGAGATCTAGGTTTTAAATCATTGGCCTGGATCTGATACACCTTTTGGCGTTAAAAAAATAATAAAAGTTTTTTTTAACTTTAAACACACCTTAGCTCTTTTTTGCTTTAATTTATATGTTGTTTTATTTTCTAAATGATGAAAAAAAAACATTGATTTCTATCCAAAGGGTACAGATTACTGATTGCCAAGGTTTATTTCTCACAAGTTGTGTAATACAAACATTTGATTTCTAAGCCTAGCTTCTTCCTTGCAAATTTTACTTTTTGGTTTGCTGAAAAGGGAGGGAGGGGCTTCTTTGGGACAGTGTCAAATGCTTTCTATAGAAGATTATGCCTGAGAATAAATTCCGTAGCAAGGGGTGCTAATTTTTCTTCTTTAACAGGGAGTCATTATTTTATACTAAATTATTTCCTCTTTTTGAGGATAACTATGAGAAATACCCGCCTCCTGAAAAGAGAGCTAGGGGTAACGAGGCTACTCATATGCAACAGCTGGAGATGACTGGCCCATCCATAGCCCCCAACATCCATTCCAGACCAGCGCTGCCTGCCCAAGTCCCATCCGATCAGACACCAGTAGAGCCTGGCAGGAAATTAAAGAGGGAGTGGATGGCTGCTCACACAATGGTGAGCCCCACTGCTCCAACCCTCCAAGCCAGTGACATCGCTACAGCATCTGCATATCCCACTGGCACTGCCGGCCCAGTTGCACAAGGACTTGACGTCACCACGCCGTCTATCCTGCGACATGCGTTCCCAGAACCATCCGACACTCAATTGCAGCCAGAATTTAGAGATGTAAGCATTTTTACCTCTAGTTTCTACCTGGTTACAGAAAAATCCAACTATTTCTTTCAACTTTTTTAGGCCTTTATTTTCACCATTTTTCAACACAGTAAAAGCGTGTCAGAGATATTAAAAGACATTTTTCGCTATTTTTCAACATGATAAAATATAATTTTCTCCCTTTAAATTGTTTAATTATAGCATACATTCAGCCTGCTGAATTAGGTTAGCGAAGCCAAAAAAGGCATTATATATTCCCATAGCAAGTAGCAAAATCCTTTGCGATATAAACTACTTTATTAAGGAATGCTTCACCTTGCCTCTACAAATATTATAAAAACAACTTTCTATCGGAATGAGTTGTTTCTCATGAGAGAAGATGGTTTGGAAGGGATAGGCTATCCATCTCAAGCCAAGTAAAGACCCTGGTTTTTTTCCAAAGTACATAAAAAGAATTAATATGAAATTTTTGGAGGTTGTTTGAACAAAATCAAAACCTACTATGTCATGTTTTAGATTGGAAATATCTTATATTAAGTTGGAAATCGGAACTTTCAGAATATATAGAGTAGGGAACAGTGAATTAACCAAATGCTACTACTATTACTATTAAGCGTGTTTTTAAGCATACGTAAATAATAATTAAATTTTAAAAATAGGGTGATTTAGACACTTTTGAAAATAAGCTATTTTCTTTTATAGATTGCATTGGTTCCCCCTCTCATCAGTTGAAGAAGAAGAACTTATTGATGCATCTATGGAGTTTCCTGCCATTCAGGAAGCATCACCTATAAGCAAATGGCATGGTATCGGTAACTCCATTGAAATACCTTGTGATATTGATAATTTATTAATTAATTATTTCAATGTAGAACCTAGCACAGTTGAACAGGGTAATGTACCTAGTTCAGAGGGGGACTCAGCATTGCTAAGTCCAAATACATTGCAAATTTTATATGATTTTGTCGATGAATTAACTGTGAATCCTTCACCCTCAGGTTACATGAACATAGTTCCACTTCAAACAAATGAAATGACTTCGATGAATTCTCGCAGCCCTATTGTTGAACAATGCGGGGAAGGGCTGGTGATAATATACAAGAAGGGGAAGGTAACAATACATAATTTACAAAACTACCTGAATTCCATCAAACAAATTCTGTATTAAATACAATAGTCGTCTACACTGCAACCTTTGGGGATCCCTTTAATTCGCTTATGGGGGGGGGGGATTTTATATTTGACCCCATAGATTGTTCATGTATATGTAGATAAAATTCGTGCAGTCTTAGAATACCAGATTCAGTTGTTGGGGGTGGGACACTATTAAGGTTTCAATTTTTTTAAAGATATTTTATTTAAATGAGGGCAAAAAAGAGGTATATGACCATTATGTACACACCGAGATGCTTGTGGTCTATCCGCATTTGGAAAATTATGAAACAGTTTTTATGCAATGGATAGACCAAATTATTACGCATCTCGAAAATTATAATGAGAATGGGAGTGGGTCAGTAGTTTTATTTATTGAAAATTTAAGTGTTAATATTTGTAAATTTAAAAAAGATTTTATTTTAAGAGGGAGGCTGGTAGGACAGGGGCAATAGTTTTAAAATATTATCCAGATTTAGAGGGTTGCAAGGGCGTTCAACGAATCTGTTTTGAAACAGGTCCGAAATGTTTCATGTACGCTTTCCTCATATCAGCTTTAGAGCCTCTAGCACGTGACGCTACAAAAATTTAGAATACTGGGCTGTACATGAGAAGGAGGGATCTGATTTTCCCCCTGTGGATTTCTCATGTTTAGATGGAAAATTTCCAGTAACGCTAAGATCCATTGATATTTTTGAACGGGCCAATGCCCATTTAAAAATCATAGTTATTGTGATCCAGTATGACACTGAATTTGAGGATGGGGCATAAAAAGGGGGTGTTGTTCCCAGTAATGATCCCGTCAATTGAATTGGTGAAGCACTGGGTTTGATTGTTGTACACACCACCTAGTGAACCCAATTCAATCGGCCATTTTAACCTAATTACAGATTTCAGTAGAGTTATTGGGGAGGGGGTAAGAAAATGAGACACGTTTCTACTGTCCAACATGCTTGTCTAGATTTCTTAGTGATTTAAAGTTACAGAATCACATGAAGCATTGTAGGCGGCATAGCTACCAATCAGTGGAAACAGTATCGGGTGACAGGGCCTTTTTAAGATTTAAAAATTTTCAAATTACCCTCCTTCAAAGCAATAAAATCTCTTTAGATTGTGAATCTAGGCTAGTGGATCTGAATGATCATCGACTTCCAAATCGAATCACAGAACATCAAGCTATTGCGGTTTCCTATGCCCACGCGGAAAAAGACAACTCTAACACAATGCAGCAATTAGAAATAGTCGAGACGTTGGATGAGAACGAGTGCATGATCAAGGCATTAACTAAATTAATTGTCACTGTAAATTGAGCTATTTCTCGTTTGAGAAATACCCATTACCCAATGTTATTGTCTGCAGAGGATCATCTAGCAATTAAAAATCAAAAACTATGCTGGGTTTGTATGGGGGAATTTGAAGAGAGGGCTAAGGGGAAAAGAGGGGGGAAGGAGAAAGTCAGGGACCATAATCACTTTTGGCAGGAAATATCATCAAGGGGTTGTAATTTTCGTGGTGTAGCAAATCAATCGTGTAATGTGAATGTCAGCCAACAGTTTTTTAAACCCGTTTTCCTTCACAATTCAATTTATGATTTAAAATTTTTTTTACCGGTCTTGGCACGTATGCCCATGGAGAGAGGGGGAGGAGATAGTCCATGGGTAAACAATTCATTTACCTAAAATATTATCCCCAAATCAGTTGATAAGCAGGTACTTCTCGAGTTGAAATGGCAGGCGGAGGATAATGGGCATACGTGCTGGAATAAAATCCGATTTTTAGATTCTTTTAGTTTTTTTCCTCAAGCCTTTGAGTCAATTGATTCAAGTGTAGAAAAGCGACAATTGTGATAGTTTTCCTCTGCTTAAACAGCGCTTTCCAGACAGTGAAACTTATGACCTACTGACCTGTAAGGGCATATATGCATATGACTATTACTGTTCTGGTGCATGCTTAGGCCAGGAGAAACTACCTTCAATTGGAGCTTTCTATAATTTACCAATAGTGAATGGACTGCCGAGGAATATGAATTTGCTGAGAGGGTTTGGGCAAAGGGTAATTGTAAAAATGGGTGAGATTATTGTAAATTGTACTTGGCCAGTGACTTTTTAACTCTTTTAGATATTATCTGTAAAAACACAGATCAAATTTCTTCAGAGTTTGGATTAGATTTAGGTTATTATTTTTCAACACAAAATTTAGTGATTGAATTGATTTATAAAATTAGTAGGGAGTAAATATGGTTGATCACTGACGTGGATCAACACCTTTTTGTAGAATTATCAATGAGAGGGGGGTATGTTTTACATTGGAATCGCATTTTGAAAATGGTTCTTACTAGACAAGACACTGTTCTAAAGTATAGGACAATATTCCTTAGCATGAGCCAATTTTACCCGTCAGCAATATGTCACTACTCTTTCCTTTCTGGAAACTATAAATGGCTTAAGAATCCTTGTGAGATCCCCGACATTCACACCGTCGAGGACAATGGGCCACAAGGATGGTTCTTTGAAATTGACGGGCACATACCATTGGAGCTTCACGATTCTGTCAAAGATTTTGTATTCCCTTGTGTCAATAGACCAGCGACCAAGGACGCACTGGGCCCAGACAATCAATTTTTGGTACATGATATGGGAATGCACTAGACCCCCTCCAAGCAGAAACTGATTGCAGATCTAGACCCTAAACAGAATATCGTTGTTCACCATGGGCTTTTGCGATGGATGGTGAACAATGGTTTCAAGATCACAAAAATACATAGGGTCCTGCAATTCCGTCAGAAACCCTATTTGAAGATGTTTATTGATACCTTTTGTCGATAAACGCTCTCAGGCAAAAAGTAAAGTTGAAAAGGAAATGTACAAGCTCATTTTAAATTCAGCGTTTGGCAAAATATGTGAAAGCGCACAAAACAGATCCCGTTGTGACGTCGTAACCTGCCCCCAAGAATGTGCGCGAATTATAGACGACCCCAATTTTACAACATTCACGAGCAGAGCCGAACATGGTTCTTTCACACGGGAAAAAGAGAAATGTTGTGCTGAACAAGAATATAACAGGAGGTAGTTCAGTACCGGAAATTTCCAGAAAGCTCATGTTGTCGTTTTTTTTAAAAATTTTTGCACGTACAGATGTCCACGCAAGGGGGGGTTCAAGGTTTTTACTAGACAAAAGATTCTATACTATTAAAAGTAAAACTGGGGAAATATTAGATGATTTAGAAAATGGGTTGCATATCAGCTCACGGATGGATTTCACTAATTGGAATGCATCCCTTTAATCTATATTGGTGAAGTACCAAGGGCTCAATCAGCTATTAATTTTAAAATTAGAAACGGGGAGCGATTTAATATCCAATGGAGTGTTCTCTGGTCCTAAGGTTTATTTTGTAGAAGCCCACGACAAAGATGTAAAGCAAGCATGTAAAGGGGTGCCTAAACATTTTGTAAAAAATAATTTCAAAATGAGTGTCTACAGAACTTGTGTAGATAGCTGTCTAGTGCCAAGAGCACAAGTGCTAGCAATTCGATCTCTGCAGTATAAAAACTATACTGTTAGAGTTGAAAATAATGCCATTTCGTGTATATCTGACTAGTTCTTTGTGCTCGAGGATGGTGTAAATGTATTCCCCTGGGACCAATATCAAATTTCAGACCGGGTTGTATGTGTAGACTATCGCAACCAACTCGGTCTGGATAAATTAACCTAATCTAACTTGATAAATTAACTTAAATGCTCAAACAGTACAACCTAACCTGCAGCAGCGGTTGCTAATGTATACAGTTTTCCAACGCAACCCCCGGGGGGGGGGGGGTGTGGTCCCGCACGTGGCCGGCCTTAGGCCCGTGGCCCCGGGGGGTGGAGGGGATTCACATCCTTTAAATTCATAGTGTTCAACTTTGCTATTGTTCGTGTTTTTTTTTATCTGAAAAAATGATGTTGTACAAATAGTGTGTGTGCTATTTTAAGTTGTACAAAAATGTGTGTACTATTTGTGTTGTACAAATAGTGTGTGTTGTTCTTGCTGTACAAAAAGTGTTTTTGTCAATAAATGAAAAATTACAAGAAAACTTCGGTTAATTTAAGGTCACTTAGCGCGCTAAGTGACCTTAAATTAACCTAACTTTTTGCTTGTCTCTCACACTATAGCCGTGTGTCTGAGTGACTGTGAGGCCATCTAAACCTATAGGTGTAAAGATGGCAATAGTAGTCTCTCTCGATGCTGATTTTGCATGTCTCTCACACTATAGCCGTTTGTCTGAGTGACTGTGCTGCCATCTAAAGCTGTAGGTGTGAAGATGGCAAAAGTAGTCTCTTGATTCTGTGAAATGTTGTAAGGTCCTTTTGATGCTATGAAATATCTGTGTAGTTGAATTTGGTCTATGAAAAAGTATTTTTTTATTAATTTTTGACACTCAGTCAATAATTAATGGTTTTATGAGTCTGCTAGTAGTATCGATTTCTCTGAAAATTCCTTTTCGTATATCTCTGTGTTTTTAATAAACATTCTAAACGTTTTACCTGAAATTGACAGCCCAAAAGGAAACGATCTGAATGATGTTTTAAATTGATACATACTGCTGCTGTTGAGAATAGCCGGTCTACAACTAACTGTAAACCATACTTGTCTAATGAATAAATATTAATTTTCCCTTAGATTTACTTAGTACGTTATTCAATAACAAGAACGACAAAAATATATTTTTTCATTTATTGAAAAAAACAGCTTAGAATACAACACGAATAGCAATAGCAATATTTTTCATTTATTAACATCACATTTTGTACAATTTAAAATACAACACGAATAACAACCCTATTTGTACAACAACATTTTTCATTTATTGACAAAAACACTTTTTGTACAGCAAGAACAACACACACTAGTTGTATAACAGCAATAGTACACACATTTTTGTACAACTTAAAATAGCAAACACGGTATTTGTAGAACAACATTTTTTCACATAGAAAAAACACGAACAATAGCACAGTTGAAAACTATAAATTTAAAGGATGTGAATTCCCTCCACCCCCCAGGGCCGCGGGCCGAAGGCACCCATGAGTGGCACCGAAGGCTCCCATTTTTTGCAAAATGTGTAGGCACCCCTTTATACGCCTGTTTTAAATCTTTCTCACGTTTTTCTGCACAATGCACTTCAGGATCAGGGCAAACTCTATTGGATATTAACTCACTCCCTCTCTCTGAATTTAACAGTATTAGTAAATTGAGGGCTAGACGATTCACCACTCCAGTTTAGGCGGATACATTTTAGTTAGATAACTCTGTTCGAAAGTTTCTGTACACCCCATTTTCCAAATTATTAAATATATTTCCGATTTTAACTCTTGTTAGCAGAGACTCTGTGTCCTCATAATAAACTTGAACCTCCCCCTCCCTTGGCCATTCTACCTTACACACATTGTAAAAAAACGACAACATGAGCTTTTTGGAAATTTCCAGTACTGAACTTCCTCCCGCTATATTCTTGTTCAGTACAACATTTCTCTTTTTCCCGTGTAAAAGAACCATGCTCGGCTCTATGCTCGTGAATATTGTAAAATTAGGGTCGGCTATAATTCCTGCACATTCTTGGGGGCATGTTATGACGTCACAACAGGATCTGTTTCGTACGCTTTCACACATTTTGCCAAACGCTGAATTAAAAATGAGCTTGTATATTTCCTTTTCAACTCTACATTTTGTCTGAGAGCGTTTATCGACAAAGGTATCAATAAATGTCTTCAAATAGGGTTTCTGACTGAAATGCAGGACCCTATGTATTTTTGTGATCTTGAAACCATTGTTCACCATCCATCGAAAAAGCACATGGTGAACAACGACATTCTGTTTAGGGTCTAGATCTGCAATCAGTCTCTGCTTGGAACGGGTCCAGTGCATGCCCTTATCATCGACCAAAGATCGATTGTATGGGCTCAGTGAGTCCTTGGTCACTGGTCTATTGACACAAGGGAATACAAAATCCTTGATAGAATCGTGAAGTTCCAATGGTATGTGTCCGTCAATTTCAAAGAACCATCCTTGTGGCCCATTGTCCTCGACGGTGTGAATGTCGGGGATATCACAAAGATTCTTAAGTCATTTATAGTTTCCACACGGCAAAGAGTATTGACACATTGCCGAGGGGTATAACGAGTTTATGTCAAGGAAAACTGCATTGGACTTTACACCAGTGTCTAGCCCACTTAGATCTATTGTTAAAAAGCGATCCCCATGAAAAACAGACCCCCCTTCCCCCGCCTCATCGATCTTTTTACAAAAAGGTGTTGATCTACATCAGTGATCAACCCTATTTTATCCCTACTAATTTTTAAAATCAAGTCCATCACCAAATGTGTGGAAAAATAATAACCTAAATCTAGCCCAAACTCTGAATAAATTTAATCTGTGTTTTTACAGACAATATCTAAAAGAGCTAAAACGTCACTGACCAAGTACAGTTTACAATGATCCCACCCATTTTTACAATTACCCTTTGCCCTAACCCTCTCGGAAAATTTATATTCCTCGGCAATGCATTCACTATTGATAAGTGAATTACAGAAAGCTTCAATTGGAGGTAGTTTCTCCTCACTTATGCGTGCACCAGAACAGTAATAGTCATATGCATTTATGCCCTTACAGGTCAGTAGGTCATACATTTCACTGTCTGGAAAGCACTGTTTAAACATAGGAAAACTATCAAAATTGTCGCTTTTCTGTACTTAAATCAATTGACTCAAATCCTTGGGGTAAAAACTAAAAGAATCTAAAAACCGAATTTTATTCCTGCATGTATGCCCATTATCCTCCGCCTGCCATTTCAACTCGAGAAGCACCGGCTTCTCAGCTGATTTGGGGATAATATTATAAATAAATGAATTTTTTACCCATGGACTATCTACTCCCCCTCCCTCCCTTTGCATACGTGCCAAAGCCGGTAAAATAAATTTTAAATCATAATTTGAATTGTGAATGAAATCCGGTATAAAAAACTGCTGGCTTACATTCACATTGCACGATTGATGTGCTGAACCACGAAAATTACTACCCCTGAAGATATTTCCTGTCACAAGCGATTATGGTCCCTTACTTTCCCCTTCCCTCCTCTTTTCCCCTTAGCCCCTTATTCAAATTCCCCCTTACAAACCCAGCATACTTTTTTATTTTTAATCGCTAGACGATCCTCTGCAAACACCAACATTGGGTAATGTGTATTTCTCAAACGAGAAATAGCTCCATTCGCAGTTACAATTAATTTAGTTAATGCCTTGATTATGCACTCGTTCTCATCCAACGTATTGACTTTTTCTAACAGCTGCATTGTGTTAGAGTTGTCTCTTTGCGCGTCGGTATAGGAAACCGCAACAGCTTGATGTTCTTTGATTCGATTCGGAAATCGATGATCGTTGACATCCACTAGCCTAGCTTCACAATATAATGAGATTTTATTGCTTTGAAGGAGGGTATTTTGAAAATTTATAAATCTTAAAATGGCCTTGTCACCCGAAACTGTTTCCATTGATTGGTAGCCATGCCACCTAAAATGCTTCATGTGATTTTGTAAATTTAAATCACGAAGAAATCTAGACAGGCATGTTGGACAGTAGAAACGTGTCCCATTTTCTTACCCCCTACCCCAGAACTTTACTGATATCTGTAATTGGGTTAAAATGGCCAATTGCATTGGGTTCACTAGGTGGTGTGTACAACAACCAAACCCAGTGCTTAACCAATTCAATTGACAGGTCCCTTACTGGGAACAACATCCCTTTTTTATTAGAACGTGCTTCATCTTCAAATTCATTTTCATACTGAATTACAATAACGCCGATATTTAAATGGGCATTGGCCCGTTTGAAAATATCTATTGATCTTAGCTTTACTGGGAATTTTCCATCTAAACAAGAGAAATCTACAGGGGGAAAATCAGATCCCGCCTTCCCATGTAAAGCCCAGTATTCTAAATTTTTATTTGAAGCGTCACGTGCTAGAGGCTCGAAAGCTGATATGAGGAAAGCGTACATGAAACATTTTTGACCTGTTTCAAAACAGATTCTTTGAACACCCTTGCAACCCTCTAAATCTGGATTATATTTTAAAACTATTACCCTTGATCCACCAGCCCCCCTCTTAAAATAAAGTCTTTTTTAAATTTACAGATATTAACACTTAAATTTTCAATAAATAAAACTACTGACCCACTCCCGTTCTCATTATAATTTTCGAGATGCTTAATAATGCGGCATACCCATTGCATAAAACCTGTTTCATAATTTTTTAAATGTGGGAAGACCAATAGCATCTAAGTATGTATATATTGGTGGAACAACTCACTTTTACCATTATTAAAATAAAATATCTTAAAACGATTGAAGAATTAAGAGACTTCTTATCCCCCATAGAGGCCCCGGGTGTTGTAAGAACGTAAAAATTGTTTCTACATCTACACAAACAATATCAATAGGCACAAATATAACCCCCCCCCCCAAAAAAAAAAGCAAATTAAAGGGATCCCCAAAGGTTGCAGTGTATACGGCTATTGTATTTAATACCGAATTTGTTTGACGGAATTCAGGTAGTGTTGTAAATTGTGTATTGTTACCCTCTGCCTCTTGTTTATTATCACCACTCCCTCCTCCACATTGTTCTACAATAGGGCTGTGAGAATTTATCGAAGTCATTTCATTTGTTTGAAGTGGAACTATGTTCATGTAATCTGAGGGGGAAAGATTCTCAGTTAATTCATTGACAAAATCATGTAAAATTTGCAATGTATTTGGACTTAGCAATGCTAAGTCCAAATCTGAACTAGGTACATTACCTTGCTCAACTGTGCTAGGTTCTACATTGAAATTATTAATTAATAAGTTATCAATATCATAAGGTATTTCAATGGAGTTACCGATACCATGTCATTCGTTGATAGGTGATGCTTCCTGAATGGCATGAAACTCCATAGATGCATCAATAAGTTCCTCTTCTTCTTCAACTGATGAGGAGGAAGACAGGGAATATGGAACCAATGCAATCTATAAAAGAAAATAGCTTATTTTCAAAAGTGTCTAAATCACCCTATTTTGAAAATTAAATTATTACTTACGTATGCTTAAAAACACGCTTAGTAGTAGTAGTAGTAATAGCATTTGGTTAATTCATTGTTCCCTACTCTATATATTCTGAAAGTTCCAATTTCAAACTTACTATAAGATATTTATAATCTAAAACATGACATAGTAGGTTTTGATTTTGTTCAAACACCCTCCAAAAATTTCATATTAATGCTCTTTATCTACTGTGGAAAAAACCGGGGTCTTTACTTGGCTTGAGATGGATAGCCTATCCCTTTCAAACCATCTCCTCTCATGATACACAACTCATTCCGATAGAAAGTTGTTTTTACAATATTTTTAGAGGCAAGGTGAAGCAGTCGTTAATAAAGCAGTTTATATCGCAAAGGAGTTTGCTACTTGCTATGGGAATACATAATGCCTTTTTTGGCTTTGCTAACCTAATTCAGCAGGTTGAATGTATGCTATAATTAAACAATTTAAAGGGAGAATTTTATATTCTATCATGTTGAAAAATAGCGAAAAATGTCTTTTAATATCTCTGACACGCTTTTACTGTGTTGAAAAATGGCGAAAAGAAAGACCTAAAAAAGTTGAAAAAAATAGTTCGATATTTCTAGAACCAGGTAGAAATTAGAGGTAAAAATGCTAACATCTCCAAATTCTGCCTGCACTTGAGTGCCGGATGGTCCTGGGAGCGCATGTCAGAGGATGGACGGGGAGGTGATGTCCTGCTCTTGTGCAACTGGGCCGGCAGTGTCAGTGGGATAAGCAGATGCTGGAGCGATGTCGCTGGCTTTGAGGGTTGGAGCAGTGGGTCTCACCCTTGTGTGAGCAGCCATCCACTCCCTCTTTAATTTCCTGCCAGGCTGCACTGGTGTCTGATCGGATGGGACTTGGGCAGGCAGCGCTGGTCTTGAATGGATGTGGGTGGCTCTAGATGGGCCAGTCATCTCCAGCTGTTGCATAAGAGTAGCGTCGTTACCCCTAGCTCTCTTTTCAGGAGTTGGGCATTTCTCATAATTATCCTTAAAAATAAGAAAAAATTTATTATAAAATAACGACTCCCTGTTAGAGAAGAAAAATTAGTACCCCCTTCTACACAATTTATTGTAAGGCATAATTTTGTCTAAAAAGCATCTGCCATTGTCCCAAAAAAGCCAATCTTCCCCTTTTCAGCAAAGCTAAAAGTAAAATTTGCAAAGAAGAAGCTAGGCTTAGAAATCAAACATTTTTATTAAACAACTTGTGAGAAATAAACCTTGACAATCAGAAGTCTGTAGCCTTAGGATAAAAATCAATGTTTCTATTTTCACCATTTAGAAAATAAAACAACATATAATTTAAAGCATAAAAGAGCTAAGGTGTGTTTAAAGTTAAAAAAAACTTTTTAGGGTTTTTTACGCATTATTCCTTAGGCCCAAAAGGTGTATCAAATCCAGGCCAATGATTTAAATCTAGATCTCAAATTATAGCAGTCAAAATCTAATATAATTAAAAGCTAACCAAACACTAAACTTCAGGGTGATATATATAGGAAAGGCTACATTATTTTTCTTGTAAAAAGGGGGTACATATCTGCACAATGAATCCATCCCTTTGCAGTTCACACGAATAAACAGTTTGTTTCACTTTACAACAAAGCTGTTACAACGAAGCGAACCCCAAAACTCAGGCACAGCCCCCTCCTCCCCTCCCACATATAAACACTGAGCACTCAAAATGAAAGACAAATTTTCCATGTGAAATATTTATCATAAGCAACAGCTACCCCCCTAGCAATTCATAAGATTTACTGTAGAAAGATATATCGCTAATTTGACTGGAAAAAAGTATCTTTTTCTTGAAACCATTTTACTTGGTTAAGCTTAATCCGACGATTGTAATTGAGTTACACAGGATGCGCACTTGACGGGGTGCAATAATTATCCCTATTTAAATCTTTACGAAACTGATAAAAGTAAGGTTCACGGATTAGCGTCATAAGGGGATCAGTATATCTAAGAGTTGTCGGAAGTAAGTTGTCACTTTTGCTAGAATACAGAAAGCATGAAAATTGCATGAATTTACCGAAAAAGAGAATTATTTGCAATGAAAGAATTAAAATCATTATCGGGGGGGTTACATAGTAAAAAAGAGCGTATTTTATACTTTCTAACGACTATAAACATCGCATAGTGGAGATTTTTGTATTGGGGGGGGGGGGTACACCCTTAATTTGAATATCCCAGAGAGGGACTACAAAAATGATTTTATTTAGAAATAACCTAAGAAAATTTACTTAACAGAACTCACATTATAAATCTTTGTAGCTAATGTTTCCAACTCAGCAATATTTAATGTTATTTCCAAGGTGGCTTGAGACTGTATGATAATTCAACCTCAACGCATGTCCATTATAAACAAAATCTCAAGGGCGAACTGTGATGTAAGGGAAACCTTACGTAACTCCCTGATTGACCTAGAAAGAGACACGTGATCCTGTCTCGTTAGAATTGATAATTCCCCTTCGATTATGTAAATCTATTTCTCAGAAATCTATTCCCCTCTAGTGGATCAATACACTTAGAAACATCCCCTGATTGGCTTAGAAAGAGACATGTGATCCTTTCCCGTTAGTGGATCAATACACTTAGAAACATGCCCTGATTGACCTTGAAAGAGGTGTCATTGACCCGTTTGTGGATCAATAAACTATGCATAAATTATGTACGTTTCAGAGTCATTAGGTCCCTCCTGCTAAAATCAAGAAAAGTGGCAGCTACTACAGCATTCTGCCTAAACGGCATCTTTTTCCTTTTTTTTTCTTTTCTACAGATGGCTTGGCACTGGAAAATCGTAGAGAGTTGTTCAATGGCTCATTTTAAAGGAAATTAATTGGGTTAAAAACCTTTTGTTAATAAAGCAAATTATTTTTAAAACAGAACAAATTTTTCCACTAAAAACTGCATTTTTGATGTCTTTATTAATAAGACCACATTGCGTTTTGAAGCGACGCCATAGTGTTAAGCCGCAATACAGCGTTGATAAATACTAAAAAGTCAAGTCAAAAGACTAATTACCACTTTTTCCCTTCAGTCATTTTAGAATAGTTTATCATAGGCAGAACAGTAGCGCTGCCTGAGTAAAGAACGAAGTGGTTTCCGTGTATTTCTTTCCCGGGCCACTTCGCATGCAAGGAGTTGTCGTAGAAATGTTGGAGTGGGCTCATTCAATTGAACATTGCATGTTCTGGTGCACTTTTAAAGGGTTATGTGTAATTGGAGTGTAGCTTTTCAAAGCAGTCGAATGACTACTTCCATTGCATGTTTTTTCAAAATAGTCGAATGAAAGGAACCCCTACAGTCCTGGGCCTCCAAAAAGGCTAAGGATTGATTTCAGGCTTTCGTTTCAATATGGGTTGAAATTTGAGCTGCACATCGGAGATTTTCTCATTTCTTTTGTATTACATGAATAACTTAAATCCCACTGTCCAATGTATACAAACAACCTCAATTCAAAAAATTTCCAGTTTTTAGACTTCGGTTAAAGCACAAATGTGGAACAGATAGTGAATGTTGTCGAGATAATTGTTAAGGGAAGTACAGAGAGGTGTCTTTTAAAGACTGGTTTTAAGGTCAGTTGAAAAAAAAAACTTGGCCCAAATAATGCGCTTTCTTGATTTTTTTACTTCTCCTCTCCTGGGGAATAAATCTCTCCTCAAACCCTAGAGCTTCAGAAGAAGTGGTTCACTCAGAGGCAATGTTATATTGTTGCCTGTACTAAAAATCCATGAGGCGTCAACACATAATTATTTATTATGTTTTTTTCAGAAGCGCTACATATGGAAGGTGAGGTCATGTAAGCTTTGGAGGGGTCTCATTCAAATGCAAATTGAAAGTTCTAGTGCCCTTTTTAAGAATCAAAATTGAGGGGAGGGCAACCAGCAACCCCACTCCCTGTGCTCTTTTTCCACAAAATGCATTTGATAAAAAAATTTGAGATAGCTATTTTTTAGAAATAGTCAAAAGGCTAAATAACTATGCCTCAAAGGTTGACAAAACCCCACCACAGCAAGTCATCAATTGCTAACATATAAGGTTTTTATTAAAGAGGTAGTCGTATAAACCTTGGTGGAGGTTCATTTGATTGTAAATTAAAAGTTCTAATTCACTTTCAAGAATCAAAAGTGGTCAGAGGGCGACTAACCCCCTCCCCTACGCACTTTTTTCCCCAAATGCACCCAATCAAAATTCTGCGATAGACTTTTTGCTTAAAATAGTCAAACAGTCAAAAAACTAAGCCTCTGGGGTTGACACCCCTCTCCCAGCCCCAAGGGCAGCAAGTTATACAAGTTGCCCATTGTTAACATATGTAATCTTCTATCAACAAAGAGGGTGTGTTTCCGTTTGATCCTGGATCTCCAAATTGCTGAAACTTAGGTTGAAACTTTCAAGGTGTGTTGAGGGGATGTTAAAGAGAGTTAGTAAGGCCGACAGCCCCTACCCCCTTCCTTGCCCTTTTTATGTGCCCCCTCTCGTCAAAAATGATTGAAGTTTTGTGACTATCATTTTGTTCAAACTAGTCAAAAGTGTAAAAGCTAGGCCTCCAGGGATGCCATATCCCCCAATGCCCGGAGCAAGGATTATAAAGTATGCAATTTATAAACTATATACATGCAGGATTCCTCATTGGGGAAAGAGGAAAGTTTTGATTCTGGGTGTATCTGAAAGGTCAAGGATATTAAAGTGAAACTTCGGATATCTTGAGGGGTATCATGGGCAGTGCGCTAGCGCTGCTTAAGTAAAGAACGATGTGGGCACAATGTGTTGTTTTTTTTGTTTTTTTTTTTGTTTTTTTTCCATACCCGGGCACTTCCTATCGAGAGAGTCGTAGAAAGTTCGAAAACGGCTCATTCGCTTGGAAATTGGAGTGGCTAGTGCCCTTTTTAATAGTCGAAAGTGATTGGGGGGCAACTAGCCCCCCCCCCCCACACGTCCCTCATTCCCCCAAACACATCCAATCAAAATTTTGAGATAGCCATTTTGTTCAGCATAGTTGATTTCCAGATAGAAAATATCTTTTTGTGGAGGACACTCCCCAACAACCCTCGGGGCAAGGGTTTTAAGTTATGCCCTGGTGGCATATAAGGTTTTTATAGTAGGCGTTGTTGTAGAAACTTCATAAAAGGCTCATTCGATTGGAAATTCAAAGGGCTAGTGCACTTTTTTAATAGTCGACCGTGATTGGAGGGCAACTAGCCCCCCCACGCCCATCATTCCCCCAAACACATCCAATCAAAATTTTGATATAGCCATTTTTTTCAGCGTAGTTGATTTCCCAATAGAAAATATCTTTTTGAGGAGGACACTCTCCCACAAGTCTCGGGGCAAGGGTTTTAAGTTATGCCCTGGGGGCATATAAGGTTTTTATAGAAGGCGTTGTCGTAGAAACTTCAAAAAGGCTCATTTGATTGTAAATTGAAAGGGCTAATGCCCGTTTCAATACTCGAAAGTGATTGGAGGGCAACTAGCCCCCCCACGCCCATCATTCCCCCAAACACATCCAATCAAAATTTGGATATAGCCATCTTGTTCAGTATAGTTGATTTCCAGATAGAAAATACATTTTTGAGGAGGACACTTCCCTAGCAACCCTCGGGGCAAGGGTTTTAAGTTATGCCCTGGGGGGTATATAAGATTTATATAAAAGGCGTTGTCGTAGAAACTTCAAGAAAGGTTCATTTGATTTGAAATTCAAAGGGCTAGTACCCCTTTCTAATAGTCGAAAATGACTGGAGGGCAACAAGCCCCACCACGCCCATCATTCCCTCAAATAAATCCAATCAAAATTTTGAGATAGCCATTCTGTTAAGCGTACTTGATTTCCAGATAGAAAATATGTTTTCGAGGAGGAAACTCCCCCACAACCCTCAGAACAAGGGTTTTAAGTTAAACCCTGGGGGCATATAAGGTTTTTATAGAAGGCGTTGTCGTAGAAAATTCAAAACAGGCTCATTCGATTGGAAATTCAAAGGTCTAGTATCTTTTTTAATAGTCGAAAGTGATTGGAGGGTAACTAGCCCCCCCCCCGCCCATCATTCCCCCAAACACATCCAATCAAGATTTTTAAATAGCCATTTCGTTCAGAGTAGTTGATTTCCAGATAGAAAATATGTTTTGAGGAGGACACTCCGCCACAACCCTCAGGGCAAGGGTTGTTAGTTATCCCCTGGGGGCATATAAGGTTTTTATAGAAGGCGTTGTCGTAGAAACTTCAAAACAGGCTCATTCGATTGGAAATTCATAGCGCTAGTACCCTTTTTAATAGTCGAACGTGATTTGAGTGCAACTAGCCCCCCCCCCCTCACGCCCTTCATTCCCCCCAACACATCCAATGAACATTTTGAGATAGCTATTTTGTTCAGCGTAGTTGATTTCCAGATAGAAAATATGTTTTTGAGGAGGACATTCCCCCACATCCCTCAGGGCAAGGGTTTTAAGTTATGCCCTGGGGGTATATAATCCTTGCCTTAGGGCAAGGATTATAAGTTATGCCCTGGGGGCATATAAGGTTTTTATTGAAATCTTTGTCGTAGAAACTTGAAAAAGGGTTCATTCGATTTGAAATTCAAAGGAATCGTACCCTTTTTAATAGTCAAAAGTGATTTGAGGGCATCTAACCCCCCTCTCTCGCCCAGCTTTTCCGAAAACACATCCAATCAAAATTTTTAGATAGCCATTTTATTCAACGTAGTTAAAAGTTTTCGCAATTACGTCTTTAGGGATGACAACCCCTCCCCCACAGCCCTCAGGGCAGGGGTTTTAAGTTATTTCCTAGGGGCATATAGTTTTTATTGAAAGCGTTGTCGTAGAAACTTCAAAAGGGCTCATTCAATTGGAAATTGAAAGGGCTAGTGCCTTTTTTAATAGTTGAAAGTGATTGGATAGCGACTAACGCCCCTCTCACACCCACAATTTTCCCAAACACATCCAAGCAAAATTTTGAGATATCCATTTTGTTCAACATAGTTGAAAGTTCTGGAAATTAGGTCTTTTAGGATGATTAATTTAAAAAAAAAACTTTTTCCACAAAATAAGTTTTTCAAAGAAAAGTAAAGGCCATTTTAAACTTAAGCTCAGGAGATACAAATACCTGTTAAAATTCAAACTCAAAACGACCAGAAATTACTATTAAAAAACAAATGAAACCTAAAACGAACAGAAATTAAATAAACAATCATAGCAAAAAACATAGAACAAGTAATAATATAAATGAATAAATAGACCTTAAAGCGAGTAATGCTTAGATTGAATATGAAAATCAAGCTTAAAACGAAAACAAATATTTTGCTATTAAAGTATAAATGAAACTTAAAACGAATAGAAATTAAATAACAATGAATGCAAACAAACATACAATATTTATTAATGTAAATGTATAACTAAATCTTAAAACGAGTGAAACTTAAATTGAATATACAAATCAAGTTTGAATCGAATAAAAATAACTACAAACAAGAGTTTGGGTATCGTCTCACTGCGGAAGCCTAAAACCTACTGCGTCATTGTTTGATGTCCGATTATTCTTGACTTTAAAAAACGGATCTAGAACTTTCAATTTAAATCGAATGAAGCTTTTTTCAAAGTCTATACGATTACCTCTTTGATAAAAACCTTATATATGAACAATAGACAGCTTGCATAACTTGTGGACAGCGATTGACAACAATGAATGGATTGAAAAAAATAGCTCCAATAAGGGGGTTTAGACCATTTAAATTGCTGACACAAAGGGATCCCGACTGTTTGGAATTAACCTTAATAGGAGTTTGTGTACCAAAGCAATTTTGCACCTATCACAGAGTATGTACTTTAACCTTATAATTGGATAATTATAATAGATTTCCTATGTGTTCTTCCCATAGAAAACCCCTTCCCATAAGTTATAAACCCCCCTTAATACGTTATGCCCCAGGGCATTACTTATAACGCCTACCCCTGGGCCCTGGTGGGCTGTGTCGACACCGGATTTTTTTTTTATCAGAACTTTGAACTATTTTAACAAAATGTCTATCTCAAAATTTTTATCTGATGCATTTAGGGCGTGGATGAGGGAGAGGGGCCAGTTGCCATTCAAATTCTTTTGACTCTTAAAAAGTCAACAAGAACTTTCAATTTTCAATCAAATGAGCCCTCTCTAAAGTTTATACGAGCATCCCTTCCATAAGAAATAATATGAAGGATTCGGAGAATCCTTAATTTACAACCCTTGCCATGAGGGCTTTGGGAGAGTTGTAATCCTTAAAGACCTAATTTCCAGAACTTAAAACTACGTTTAATAAAATTTCTGTCTTAAAATTTTGATTCGATGTGTTTGGGGAAAAGGTAGGCGTGAGAGGGGGGTTAGTTGCCCTCAAATTACTTTCGGTTATTACAAAGGGCACTAGCCCTCGGAATTTCCAATCGAATTAGCCTTTTTTGAAGTTTTTACGAGACTGCCTTCTATAAAAACCTTATACGCCCCCAGGGCATAACTTAAAACCCTTGCCCTGAAGGTTGTGGGGGAGTGTCCTCCTCAAAAATATATTTTCAATCTGGAAATCAACTACGCTGAACAAAAATGGCTATCTCAAAATTTTGATTGGATGTGTTTGGGGGAATGATGGGCGTAGGGGGGGGGGGGCTAGTTGCCCTCCAATCACTTTTGACAATCAAAAAGGGCCCTATCCCTTTGAATGTCCAATCGAATGAGCCTTTTTTAAAGTTTCTATTACAACGCCTTCAATAAAAACCTTATATGCCCCCAGGGCGTAACTTAAAACCCTTGCCCTGAAGGTTGTGGGGGATTGTCCTCCTCAAAAACATGTATTTTATTTGAAAATCAACTACGCTGAACAAAATGGCTATCTCAAAATTTTGATTAGATGTATTTGGGGGAATGATGGGCGTGGGGAGGGGGGCTTGTTGCCCTCTATAAAAACCTTATATGCCCCCAGGGCATAACTTAAAATCCGTGCCCTGAGGGTTGTGGGGGAGTGTCCTCCTCAAAAATATATTTTCTATCTGGAAATCAACTACGCTGAACAACATGGCTATCTGAAAATTCTGATTGGATGTGTTTGGGGAAATGATGGGCGTTGGAGGGACGGGGGCTAGTTACACTCTAATCACTTTTGACTATAAAAAGGGCACTAGCCCTTTGATTTCCAATCGAATTAGCCTGTTTTGAAGTTTCTACGACAACGCCTTCTATAAAAACCTTATTTGCCCCCAGGGCATAACTTAAAACCCTTGCCCTGAGGGTTGTGGGGGAGTATCCCCCTCAAAAATATATTTTCAATCTGGAAATCAACTACACTGAACAAAATGACTATCTAAAAATTTTGATTGGTTGTGTTTGGGGGAGTGATGGGCGTGGGGGGGGCTAGTTGCCCTCCAATCATTTTAGACTATTAAAAAGGGCACTAGCCCTTTAATTTCCAATCGAATGAGCCTGTTTTGAAGTTTCTATCACAACGCCTTCTATAAAAACCTTATATGCCCCCAGGGCATAACTTAAAACCCTTGCCCTGAGGATTCTGGGGGAGTTTCCTCCTCAAAAATATATTTTCTATCTGGAAATCAACTGCGCTGAACAAAATGGCTATCTCAAAATTTTGATTGGATGTGTTTGGGGGAATAATGGACGTGGGGGGGAGGGGGGGGGGGGTGCTAGTTGCCCTCCAATCACTTTCGACTATTAAATAGGGCACTAGCTTTTTGACTTTCCAATCGAATGAGCCTTTTTTGAAGTTTCTACGACAACGCCTTCTATAAAAGCCTTATAAGCCCCCATGGTATAACTTAAAACCCTTGCCCTGAGGGTTGTGGGGGAGTGTCCTCCTCAAAAATATATTTTCTATCTGGAAATCAACTACGCTGAACAAAATGGCTATCTCAAACTTTTGATAGGATTTGTTTGGGGAAATGATGGGTGTGGGGGGGGGGGTTGGCTAGTTACACTCTAATCACTTTCGACTATTAAAAAGGGCACAAGCCCTTTAACTTCCAATCGATTGAGCCTGTTTTGAAGTTTCTACGACTACGCCTTCTATAAAAACCTTATATGCCCCCAAGGCATAACTTAAAACCCTAGCCCTGAGGGTTGTGGGGGAGTGTCCTCCTCAAAAAATATTTTCTATCTGGAAATCAACTACGCCGAACAAAATGACTATCTCAAAATTTTGATTGGATGTGTTTGGGAGAATGATGGGCGTGGGGGGGAGGGCTATTTGCCCTCCAATCACTTTCGACTATTAAAAAGAGCACTAGAACTCTCAATTTCCAATCGAATGATCCCCCTTTGAAGTTTCTACACGACCTCTTCTGTATGAAGTGCCTCTGGGAAAAAAAAAATAAATAATAATAATAATAAAACATTGGAGCCGCATGGCCTTTACTATAGGCAACGCTACAGCGTTGCCTCTGATAAACCCCTCAGAGCCCTCAGTGCAAGGGTTGTAAGTTATGTCCTGAGGGCATATAAGGTTTGTATAGAAAGTTGTTGTATATGATTTATAGAATAGATTTTAGTCTTCCTCAAATCCAATTTTTATATGTTTAAAAACTAAATGTTGACTTAAGATTAAATTAAAATGCACTGTGATAATGCTAATTCCCAATAAGGCATCACAACAGTGTCCCATGAACAGCTGAGGGTACTTTGGTTCAACGTCCGGGGATACTTTTACCCTTAAAATTTAACCAAATCAAAATACCGAAGGTGTATCAAAGCTATCAAAGAAAGTATAAGATTTTTTTTGCGAATGGTATCAAGTTTTCCATTACAGGTCAACTAGAGGAGTTATTAAGCTAAATTAAACAGTACTATTTGTGTCCAGATTTTTAAAAGGGTGTATGCTGTTAAAAATTGCTGAAAATGTTTGTCCGGCATACAAACAGCTGGCCAAAGTGCGAAATCTTAAAAAACGAATCGATTATGTATCATTTTCTTTTTCCCTGGTAAGAAATTGTCAATATAGAAAGAGCAGAAATTTATTTAAAAAAACTTTTTCTACAAAGTAAGCTACTCAGCGAAAAATGAAAAACTTTACTAAACCAAATATGAGCAAAAATAAAATCAAATAATCTACAAAGCGTGAAGCTACCACAAATCAGCATCTATAAATAAATGAAACCCAAAACGAACAGAAATTACAATAATTAACCGAGTCAAACTTAAAACAAGCAGAAATTAACACGAGTTGGGCGCGAAACCCCTATGCCTTCCCAAGGCCAGAACAAAATTTGCACTTTACCGAAAAGATACAAATGAATGTGCATTGTCAGTTTAATATACATATACTGATATTTAGTAATCAAAATGTTAATACTATTTGATTTATTAAAGTTATAAAAGTAAAAACATCTATATTTTTGTATGCTGATTATATTTATATATATTTATGCTGATTTGTGGTAGTTTCACGCTTGGTAGATTATTTGATTTTATTTTTGTTCATTTTTGGTTTAATGGAGTTCTTTACTTTTCTTTGAAAAACTTATTTTGTGGAAAAAGGTTTTTTAATTAATCTTAAGCTAAATAAATAGGTACAACATACATCCAGTTTATCAAAAAACGGATCTGCGATATCTTAACAACGGCTGAGGGTATTGAGTTGAAACTTTCAGGAAATGTTGAGGCGGATGTTTTAAAGTGGATGGAGGGCTGCCAGCCCCCCTCCCATTGCTTATTTAGCTACCCTTTCTCCAAGACATTTGATCAAAATTTTGAAACAGCGATCTTGTTGAAATGTAAGTAACGTTTCAAAACAAAAAAGGAGTGCATTGAAAAAAAATTACATTTTAGTTTTATCTGTCGCATGTTGCTGTGAATTTTCTTTCTTTGATATATTTTTTTTTGCTGAGGACGACCCTTGGACATAGGGCCAAAATATTCCTTCAAATTATTTCACTGTCTCATGAAAAGATTTCCCTATTGTTCTTCTTGTTCTTGATCTTGTTGAAAATAATCTAAATGTTAAACAATTACGCTTATGACTGACATGACCCTCCACAGCTTTGGAGACGAATGCCAAACGCAAACAAAACATACTATGTGCATGCTGGTTGTCAAAAAGACATATCAGCAATCTCTATGGAACGGCTATGGGTATTAAGTTGGAACTTACAGGGTATGCTGAGGGGGGTGTTGAAAAGTGTCTGGAGTATTGCAAGCCCCCCTCCTCAGCACTTACTAGATGTACCCTCCCCTATGCACTGATAAAAACTTTGGAAAATTGAAGAGGCAAAACAGGCAAAAGTTCTAGTAGCTATGTCTCCGGTGATGCAAGGCACCGTAAAGCCCCGGGGCTAGGATTATAAATTATAAAACTTACCCTTTTTTAATTGCAGGACTTGCAGTTATGGAAAGGGGGAATTTTTTATTCGGATTTTGTTCGAAAATGTTATGTGTATTTGGGCGAAACTTCGGGGAATGTTCAAGTCCATGTTTAACTAAATCAAAAGATACAATATGCATTCAGTTTTTCCAAAAGTCGTATTTGTAATATCTTGAGAACTGCTAAAGTTATTAAGTTTAAACTTTCGGGGCATGTTAAGGGGGATACTGCTAAATGGTGGAAGGACAATCACTCCCCTCGCCAATTCTCTTTTTAACTGCAATATCCCCAAAGGCATCTGGTCAAAATTATGGAATAAACCTCTTATTCAAAATAGTCGGAAAATCAAGTGCTTTCAGAGATAACCCCAGAAGCGACCCCAGGGGCAAGTGCTGTACGTTACACAAGTCGTTATTTGCTTATGTATAAGATGGCAAGTTTGATTTTGAGTCTCAAAAAGACTAAGAGTATTTAGGTAGATCCTTTAGAAAATGTAGCGGAGGATGTCAAAGAAAGTCAAAACACAATATATGCAGGGGGGATGCCAAAAGGATACAATAATAATATCTAAGGAATGTCTAAGGGCATTCAGTTGGAACTTCAAAATCATGTTGTGAGGAAAGCTAAAAAAAAAAAAAGAAACGGAGAGCAGCCAAACCCCCCTCCTCACTCCTCTAACCTTTTTAGATGCTCTCCTTTACACTGATAGACATATTAAAAAGTCATTTATTCAAAATAGTCACAAGTTCTAATAGCTTCGCCTCCGTAGATGCCATGACCCCACAGCCACGGGGCAACGATTGTATATTAACCAATTTATTCATTTTTACGATACAGGATTTATCCTTTCGAAAGGGGGGGGGGGGTTTGACCCTGGGTGTGTCCAATAAGACTAAGGGTATTGAGGTAAAATTTGAGGAATGATGAGAAGTATGTTGAGCTAACTCAAAAGACACTATCTGCATTCAAGTTATCAAAAAGGCATATCTGTAATGTCTTGGAAACAGGTAAGGGTATTAATTTAGAACTTTTAGGGCCATTACTACTGTTGCTGCAAATGCGATTGGTTGTGACTGTAACAGTGACTACTTTCGATTGCGACAACTTGCGACAGTGACTGCGACTGTTTGCAACTGGTGCTACATTTACTTGTGACTACTTTCATAGAATAATATGGAATGTAGAACGAAATCAAAATACACGATGTGCACGCTGTCAAAGGGGTGAATTAGCAATATCTCAAGAACGGATGAGGGCATTAACTTGAAACTTTCAGGGTATGTTGAGCAGTGCTTGAACCTTCAGGGAATGCTTTGAGGTATTTGAACTAAACAGACACTATTTGCAGCGAGGTTATCATAAGATTACATCTGCAATATATTAGAATTGGCTAAGGGTCAGAAGATTCATCAAAAGATACGATATGTACCTCTGTTGTCAGAAGGGAGTATCTGAAATGTCCCAGGAACGGTTCTAGGCAATTACCCCTTGGAAAATACCCCCCCCCCCGGAAAATACCTCCTCCCCCGGAAAATACCCTCCGGAAAAAGCCCTCATGGAAAAAATCCCTCCCCCCCCCCCGCGGAAAATACTCCCCAGAAAAATCCCCCCCCTACCGTACGTTTGCAAATTTGAGATTTTATTGGGTTTTTTTTTTCTTGAAATGTGCTAAGGAAAGGGGAAAAGCAGAATTTACACACCATAAGTATCTTAAAAACTTTGAAAAAAACACAAATTCATTTTTGTTGAAAAGACTTCCATATGAACTTATGCAATTTTTGGCAGTAGCAGGTGCCAAAATAAAAAAAAGAAAAAGAAGAAGAAAATATAGGAAAATAATCATCAAAATTACGCTAAAAAAAATATGGCACCAAAAGTTTAAGAAGGTTTAGCTTTCCTTTAAAAGGATAGTTGGCTTTGAGAACGAGCAAATTCTTATTGTTTAAGTTTTTCATGGACGAAAGCGTTGTCAAATTCTACGAGTTTGTTTTCCTTATCTTCCAAGTGTAAAACTACCAAAAATCACTATTAATAAATAAATGAAACCCAAAACGAACAGAAATTACAATAGATAACTTAGTCCAATTAAAAACAAGCAAAATTAAGAGGAATAGGGCTGACAACCCCCCATGTCTCCTCAAGCCCAGAACATAATTTACACTTTACTATACAAAAAAAAACAAATAAAAGGGTATTGTCAGTTAATATACATATTCTGATATTTATTCCTTATACTTGACTTATTCCTTAATGCTTCTTTATTTATGAAAGTCAAAAAAGTGAAAACATTTAAAATGTATTTTATTTTCAATACAGTACAAATTATGTTCTGGCCTTGAGAAAGTGTAGGGGTTTTCAGCCCTTTTCATGTTAATTTTTGTTCGTTTTGAGTTTGACTCGGTTCTTTATTATAATTTCCGTTCGTTTTAAGTTTAATTAATTTATTGATGGTGATTTGTGGTAGTTTTACGCTTTAACAAGTTTTTCAACTGAAAGTAAGGAGCAACCTCAAAACTTAAAACGAACAGAAATTATTACGTATTTGAAAGGGGTTGCCTCCTTCTCCAGACTTCGCTCTTTCCGCTAAAGTTTTTTTTATAGAATTTAAAAACGAAGCTTATTATTCTAATTAAACGGCCACTGTGTTTCAAGGAATCGTTCTTTAAGAATTGGGACAAAAACTCAAAACTTTAGAGTAAAGAACAAGGTCTTCTGGAGGGGGCACTCCTTTCATATACGAAATAATTTCTATTCGTCTTAAGTTTTGATGTTGCTCCTCACTTTCAGTTGGAAGAACTTTTTTTTATTTAATTTCTGATCATTTTTAAATAACAGTGGGAAATCCGGATGTCGCTCCATGAAAAATTCCGGTACTTGTGTATTATACAACACTCACTCAAGTTTACACTGTGTAAGACTCGAGAACAAGCCGGTTTCTTCGTTAGTTACTTCGTTACTTTAGTAAAAAAAATGTGGCTATATTTAGGCACATTAGGGGGGGGAAGTATATTGGGTCTTCATGCAAAATGTGTTAGGTAGAATTATTCTGCACATTATGAAGTAAGAATTGTTTTCTGAGTTCAAACTCTCCAAATATTTTACCCCCCCCCCCATCCCCTAATGTGAAAATATATGGCCCAAATTATATAGTTTTCATCTATTCTGTTACTTGTCTTTGTCTTGTCTCACGCTAAGCTGAAAGAAACTAATGAAGAAACCGATTTGTTCTTGAGTTTTACACAGCGGAAACTTGAGTGAGCGTTTTATAATATACAAATACTACGGAAAAACAATAAAACTCAAATAAAATTCTCAGATTTGGTAAACCTTATTTTCCACGGGGGAATTTTCAGGGGGGGGGAGTATTTCCCACTGGGGGGGGGGTCCGATGGGCGTATATTCCGGGGCTATTTTCCAGGGGGGTAAACACAGGCCACCCCCTGGAACAGCCACAGCCATTTATCTGAAACGTTCAGGGAATGTTGAGGGGGTGTAGAAATAAATCAAAAGCCCCTAATTAGAACTCTTGAATTAGAATTAGATATTTTAATTTTTACGGCAGAGACATGGAAAACTGAAGAACTGCTCATTATATTAAAACCAAAGTTTTGGCAATCAAAAACGAACAGAAATTAACTAAAAAAAATCAGAAAAAGGAGTTTTTTAAAGAAAAGTAAAGAGCCATATTAAACTTGAGACCACCAGAAATAAATTTCCTCATAATTCAAACTCAAAGCGACCAAAAATTACTATTACAGAATAATTGAAACCCAAAACGAATAGAAATTAAAATAAATGGACACACAAAATATATAGACAACAGATGCTAATGTAATAAATAAATCTTGAAACAAGTAAAAATTAAATTGAATGTTCAAGTCCAATTTGAAACGAACAAAAATTACTACAAACCGGAGTTTGGCTATTGCCCTTTTCCCCCATCCCTAAACGTAAAAGTCTAAAGCTTGTCGCGGCTTTTGCGCTTTACTGAAAATAAAATATACTACAAATATTTTGTTGGATATTTACGATATTAAAAAAACAAAAATAGAAATGGCAATGTCAAAAAATTTTGAATTGCAGGAAAATATAGATAGTTTTCAACCTAGTTTCAAGATGGTTATCAATAAAACGCAAATTATCTGTGTTATTACCTGCTATCTATATTTTCTCTATGATCGTTTATTTTAATTTTTTTTTGTTGGGTTTCATTTATTCTTTAATAGTGACTTTTGTTCATTTTAAGTTGGAGCTGAACATTCAATTTAGTTTTTCCTCGTCTAAGATTTATTTATTCATCTATATTAGTACCTGTTATCTATATTTTCTCTATAATCGTTTATTTTAATTTTTGTTTGTTTGGGTTTCATTTATTCCTTACTTTTAATTTTTGGTTGTTTTAAGTTTGAATTTTTATAGAATTTATTTCTGCTGGTCGTTGGTCTTAAGTAAAATTTTTCTCTATATTTATCTTCGGAAAACTTTTTTTTGGAACGTTTTTTAGTTAAATTCGTACAAGTATACAGATACACGTTTTGCACAACGTACGACAACAAATCTATTTTTCAGTGTTATTGGCTCATACAGAATGCTTAGAAATAAAGCGGTGCAGCCGATGGAATGCAGCTTACATGGGTGCCAATAAGGGGCGGGGTGGGGGGCATGAGGGGTTGCCAGCCCCCTCCTGGCTGAATGATGCGGCCTTATTTTTATATTTTGGTTTGAGATTTCTATTATATACCATGAAAAGTGCCATTTATACCTGGTAAGCCCTCCCCCCTGGAATTCACCTTATGGTTGTTCAAGGCAGCCTATAGAGCAAAACAACACGGAAACAGAAAATTGAATAAGACTGAACGTGTATTAAACGGTTGGAATAATGTTAAAGGGCTTGAATGCAGTCAACCACCACAACCAAAAACGTAAAGGTCAAGATTTTTTCTTTGTTATTTTTACGTTAGAACAAATAGGCCAGGTGAAAGCATTTTTGTTTCAGTGAAAATTTTCTTTCTTTAAATGACCTTGAGTTGTTCATTGTTTCAATCAGAATATTTAAGCTGTAATTAAGTGAATCAGATTAGTTGAACGAGTAGGCTTATAGAAGACATGAAGATTGTAAGTAATATTTTTATGGCCTTTGGAAAAGTGCATGACTTTTCAAATATTAGATGATTTAGATCTTAATTTGCAAAACAAATCAAAAGTCACGTCACAGGTTGGGATATATTCACTATAAAAAAACAGACATTATTTATAAAAGATTTTACTATTCAAAACTTTTCGTTGTTTTTACTCGCTTGAAAATGTTTTGCAAAAGTAAAATTCATGTTTTTAAAAATATACGGTTCATCATCCAAAACAAATTCATTTGAAGCAATATTCATTTGAAGCAACGTTGTTAAACCACTCAACCCCCAACGACATGCGATTTAAACCTGAGTCAGAAACAAAGAATTTACGTATAAACAAACATTCCAACAAAACAAACATTATAACTCAAATCTTTTCGTTGTTTTTACTCGCTCAAAATTTACACAAAAAAGAAAAATTAGGTTCTGAATAATATATGTTTATCGTGGAATAAACTTATTTGAAGCAGCATGGTTGTTAAACCGCTCACCGCTACACGACATTCCAATCTCAATTTGAGTCACCCGTTTTTTTCACAATAGTCGAAATCTCTAGTAGATACGCCTCCAGGAATGAAATAACCCCACTAGTGCAGAGCCAAGGCTTGTAAATTCTGCCATTGTAAATTACCATTTTTTTATACAAATTTTGTTATAGTTAAAGGGGGACATGACTGATTCTGGGAGTCCGAAAAGACTAAGGGGCTATTTGTCTCTCCAGAAATATGGAAAAATGAACTTTGCTTACGACAATATGTCACAAAAACAAACTGACTGAATTAAATCATACTTTTAACACAGTATAGACAGATAAAGACAATCAATCAATTTGTTCAACCAATAAATTCACAACAACAACACTTCAACATAGATTCCCCCGTAAGGCTCTATGGCCAGGAAAAAAAACAGGAGAGAAACAAAACTGAAATATATACATTAAAAAAAATTCAACATAATAAATTTACACCTTTCAGAGACTCAGCACAAAAAAAAAATCAAAATCACGACAAGAAAAAAAAACAGTTAATAATGTCTAATATATAATTAGACAGGTAATAAAAGTGCTGACGGATATGTTTCTTGTTTTCTTTGCCTGAAACATGATGAAAATCATAGTCAATGGAGCACAAAGAAAATCTGGTGAAAATGGAAAGTACAAACTTAAACGTTATGCTTAAAAAAAAACAGACTTGTATTTACTTATAAAGAAAATAAATAAATAACCACAGAGCAAATTCTTTGCTTTTTCCTTTCGCGGATTACTTTTTCTAATACAGTACATTATTCTTGCCCTCCCCCACAAGCATCTACAAAGCTAGAGAATCAGGAGGGGTGAAGATAGTTCAAAGGATAGCCCTCTTCCAGCTTGCCAAGTGCACCCCCTACCCCTATGAAAAGTTCCTCCTTATGCGAAGCCCTCATTTTTTAGTTTTTTGTTGCCTTTTGAGGAAATAAAGGAGAAAATTATAGACATTGAGAACAAAATAATAACATAAGTAGCTCTGACGACACCCCTACTCAGCCGTCCTCCGTGTAAAAAGAAGAATAAAACAATATTTAACACACAAAGCGAAATAAAAAGTCCAAAGAAAAATTTTTATGCAAGCCCCGCAATCTCACCAAATGCAAAAAAGCCAATGAGAAATGAGCCTGGAATAATTGGAATAACTAAACATTTAGTCCGGGTATGCATTCTATTTCATAATACTCTAGTTATTGCATGAGGCAGACCAGTAGATGTCTCGCCAGAATCATTTGCAGCATGTTTTCGCTTGCTGAAATTTTCGTCTTTTATTTGTTCTAAGTTGTTTTCTTACCTCATGTTTAGCCAGTGTGGTCTTAGAACTTATATACCATAATTAAGTTCTTAACGGGGCGATTAATAACTATTCTAGACAAAGCTAATGCCGGTTTAATACTTCATCAAATGACTAGACATTTTGATTTTTGGTCAAATCAATTTTATGTCATATTAGGAGGATGCCATTTAGAAGCAAGGTTTAAGGGGCGTCTTTTAAGGTGTTAAGGAGCATTTTGATGGAGAGCATTAGGTACTTGAAGAGATTGGGTGCTTAGTATAAATAGATCCTCAATATTTAGGGGAATTTTAAAGACATGATAGAGGAGCATACAGAAAAATGATAACATCTCATATACGATGGGTACCGTTGCCTCACGATTTCTTTTCTTTTCTTGCTTTTTTTCTTGATTTTTCTTTTATTTTCCTCTTCTTCTTTTGTATTTTGATATTTAATTCAAATCCTTTTCTTTTCCTCTTCTTCTTTAGCAAATGATATTTAAATGTCTATGAGCTAAAAGTTGAAAAAAAAAATTCTAGGTGTTCTTTTCACTTATTCTCGCCGCTTTGATATCTATTACATTTGCTGGCGGCTATGGAGGAGGAGGAGGAGGAGGCTACGGAGGCGGTGGTGGATACAGTGGTGGTCCTGGAAATTGTGGCACTTGTGTCTGTCCAGTTATAAAAGAAGGTATGATGATCTATTTCAATAATATGTTTTGCTTCTGTTTTAGTTAATGTTCCTTTCTTTGTAGTTTTTACCAATTAATCATATAAATATAATTAATATATTGTTATATTGATATATTATTATTGTTATTATTGTTATATTAATAATATATAATTAAGTAATTAATATAAAAAATATATAAAGATCCTCCAGAGCAGCTGCTGGTCTACAAGACGTCAAATTGACGTTTCAGTTGGTGGGTCGTTTTTAAAGAGACAAGTGGCAAACGTTTCACCTAATTTTGCGGCAGCGATAATAAAATCCAGGTACCCATATTTCCCAGCAGAGGATCATTCGGCGATTCTACCACAGGGTTAGCTATCACGTTCTTACATTATTAAGGAAGAAGAACGGTAGGAATGAAATGTGTTTCTCTCGTTCCAAAACAACATTCGTGGTGGTATGCACGAGACAAAATACGTTTGAAGCTTCGATAATACTAATCTTACATATTTTATTCCTAAGATAATGGACAACAAAAAGTGATACGAATTCCAACAGAGGTTTCTAGTTGAAATAGTTAGCAAAAACTTTTAAAAATTATGCCTAAACTTAAATGATTACTTAAATATTTGCATAGATAATTGTAGTTTTGCAATTTTACAAGGGGAGAGGCTGGGCCTTACTCCTTTTTTGGGGGTGGGAGGGTATAATCCATGTGAATCAAAACATATTCCTTGCAAAAACAGCCTTAACCAGCGTAGCTTGGATTTGCTATAGGATTTTCCCCCGTTTACTATCTTGACTTTCATCTTAGCTCTTAGCTCTTATCTTAGCTGTTATCTTAACTAATTTGCCCTTATCTTAACCTGTTCTTAACTTGTTTCTTTTATTTTTGCTTATTATTTACTTTTATATGTTTCTTTTAATCATTTTGTGCTTGTGCTTTATACATGCACCCCTCCTCTTCCAAAAATAACAGATCAAAAAGTGAGTCTTGTATGGTGTTTTCACTTTGGATCTACAATCACAATATAAACTATGTAAATGGTCAAATAGCTTTTCGGTGTGGCTGTGAGAAGGCATAAAGCAGGTGTGTAAGCAGTGGCCTCTGTCAGTTCTTTCTTCCCTGAAGCTTCTTCTTACGTTTTCTGTAGAATTTACCTGTATCGGCGTTTAGAAGGAAAGCCTCTCTTTTGGCAATTTCAGCTCGCTTTCTTTCTTTTTTAATCTACCGGACACCGCCTGGTCGAAAACTCTACTGACCGATACTTGCTCTAATGTTTGGCGTATTTCTCCGGAAAAATCCTCCTTGGAAAATTTCCCCCACCCGAAAATTCGTCTCTACAAAATATTATCCCTAGGAAAATTCCACCGTAAAACAAGATTGTCGCAATAGAGGGAGCATCATTACCCCTCTATCACCAATAGTAAAGTCGTAGACCATAAATATTTCCGGAAATCATGAGGGATTAAACGTGAATTTCTACCCACCCTCTTTTCCTCTTTCCCTAGAACTCTCAAAAATGAGAGTCATGATCTTTTGGCATTAAAAGGGACTCTAAAAGGCATCGGTCCCAACCCCCACTGATAAAATAATCTGCCACCCCTCTTTCATAACAGCTGGCGCCGCTCTTAAACATCATTGCATATAATTTTATTAAATATGAAGCAAATCAGTTTTGCTAAAGTATCATTCAAAAGAAATCCTAGAAATTTTTCTGTAGTAAGAAGGAGGGAGAGGAGAAGTAAGAAGGGGAAGTAAGAAGGGGAAGGAGGGTATCACCCCACAGCAGTTTTACTCAGACTTAGTCTAAATGAATGGAGACTTAGTCTGTTCCTTCACCTCCCTATTTGGCTGTTTGCACCTTCGCTTCTGAGCCTTGTTATTCTGATCATAGCTATTTTTTGTTTCAGGTTACCACAAGTGAAGAAGATACACCCAGAAATTATGTGAAGAATAGTTTTGTTATTTTTTTTTTATTTATTTCCAAACAATAAATTATTATAGCTTAATTATATTTTACACCCGGTTTGTTGTAAAAGCAATTTGACGAGTAGGCCAGACTAAGAAAGGAGCTTTAACTTTTCCACTTGCAACGCCTTTTACCCAAAGAATAATTTTCATACCCCATATGTCAGAATAAGATATGATTATAATATCTTATTATAAAGGTACATAAGAAAAAAGAATCAGCATATGAGCATTTGATGGATTATAATGTAAATTTTCTTGGAAATAGCTTTTGATTACGTACAGCAATACAATATTTTCAGTAACAAAAGTTGAGGGGAATGCTAAATTTATATGCTCCAAAAGCCACGGCCGTATCCAGGGGTTGAGGTTATGGGGTTTAAATCCCCCTCCCCCCCTCTAAAAAAAATGTTTGTCCGACTCGTAAAAACATAACAAAAACGAATATAAACAAATTTTTCATGTGTTTCTTTAGCCCTCCCCTTGAAAGGATCTGTTTGTTAACTTCCCCCCCCCCAAAAAAAAAAAAATGAATATGACCCTGCCAACGCCGTATGGGATTTTGACTCGAAAATTAAGAGGATCCAATTTAGATCACAATTTTAAATCCTAGAATTACTAAAATATATTAAAATATTCTTCAAAACAGTCACTAATACGCAGCGTCACTCTATGAGCCAACTTTATTCCAAAACCATTCATGCCCCTAGTTTATTTGAGTATGATGAAACCTTTTGGCTAAGTATCAAGCCAAAAGTGCTCCCCTGCCACTTTAATGTAACTGCCATAGTACTATAGTAATGTAGCAATATACTATAATGTACTATAGTAGAATGTACTCGCCCAACTGAAATCTCGATGCAAAAAGCACATTTAGGCCTATCCAGCAACTACATACCAGTGCTGATTTTGTTATTTTTAAGTACCCAAACGCTAAACTCTTTTTAATTGGTGACGCCAGTGACCCTAAGAAGGATTCAATTTGCTCCCTGGCTTTGAAGGTATTTGTCCTATTTCCTTAACTATTGTCCTATTTCCTTTAACTCCTATTATTTCAAAACAATATAGAGGATTCCTAACAGATTGACTAAAAGGAAAAAATCCTACCTCTTACTGACTTGAGGCAATTTGGGAGCCTCACCTTTGATCTGAATATGTTAGTCGAGAAGGCAAGGAGGCTGATCTTCGGTATTATTAAAGACGACGAGTTCAGTCCCAAGTCAGGAAACAAAATCTTCGACAACAAAAGTTTGGAGGTTGAAAGTGATTTGCTGCATTCAACCTTCATAGGAAACTTCACAGGTTTTGCAGTTCTTGGGGTGACAAAGGGCGTAATCTTGTTGTTCTTAAGGTCTACCCTTCCGCCTGCTAAGTTTTCAGAAAATAGAATTTTTTTTCGCCCCCTTCAGCCCTCTACAGATGTTTCCATTCTTTCTCCAAGGATAATTTTGCCGGGAGTTATCAAGTTTGAGTATTTAGCAAACTCAAACCAAGCGTTCAATACTGAATCAGGAAGAAGAATCAGTATTTTTCAACCTAACCACTGAAGAGTGCCAAGTGTTCAATTATTCATCCTTTTGTATCATATGCAATATTAGTAATGAATTTTGAACGCCAAACCTATATTTAGTGCCTTATTTTGATATAAAATCATGTTTACTTCTTTAGTTTCTTCGCCTAAGTTAAACAAAGATCGTTTTGTAAGGTTTAACATGCATATCTAAAAAACATAAAAACGAACAAAAATCATTAAGAACTGTATAGACTAGTCCTTTATTTCTGCAGGCTACTTAGGGAAAAAACATTGTTAATGTGAATGATGTTGCATTCAAATGAATTTAAAGAACAAAAAAGATGCATGCCGTATTGCATAAAAGGTGTTATATTTAGCAAATATTTTTCATTAGCATAAAGGATGGCCCCATACAAACATACTAATATTCACTTTTGAATTCTAGTATATCACTTTGGTAGTTTCATCCTTTATCCTATTGTAGATAAAAAAAAAAAATCAGTACCAAGCGATCAATACTGAATCAGGAAGAAGAATCAGTATTTTTCAACCAAACCAATGGGGAGTGTTTTCTTCGTATAGGGGGGGGCTCATATTAAGTTCCTGTCCCATGTAAAATACTTGTATCACAAAATATTCTACAAAGGGCTTCCGAAAGTTTTGTATTTTATTGATTTTAACGGTGTATTTTTCTCTTTGGCAAAAGGCCTTCCCAAAAACTGTAAGTTTAATACTTAGATTTGTGAATTCGTATGTCTGTTGCTGTGACCTCTATGCGTTCTTTTTTTTTTTTGTCATGGCAGTCAATGACAGACACATTCTCAGCCAAGAGAAAGATTTGCAGTTGTAGCTTGGCTTCACTAAATATCTTGGTAGGCTAATCAGGTTCACATGATTTTACTGCGGGTGGGCAGGGGGTTTGGGGTTTTCAGTTTCGAAGATATGACTTTCAATAACTACACATCGGTCTCAGACAATCGAACAATCGCTGATTATATGCTTAAGTTTATCAATAAAAAATTGAACTTTTACTTATTTATCAGTTTTGGAATGTACTTGAAACAGTATTTCAAATTGAGCTTAAAGTCATCCTATTTACTAAAATCTCAAGTTCTGCTAAAGTACTGTCAAATCTATTGCTATCGGTTTAACCTAATAATCAATTAATTAATTATTCATTCTGTCTATGTGATGTATCTTCTAAATATTTTTATGTGAATTTTTGTTTTTGAATTATTAAATTTTGATTTCAATGGCCTGTTTTTAGTTTTTTGACTCCAAAACACAAATTCGGCCCACGTAGGTTTAAAATAGTTGATTTTTTAAAATATTTTATCTTACCTTTTTTCAAAAATTACTGTCTATAACGGAAAATTCTAAACGAACTATTTTCTTGAATTCTGCTCTTAAACCTATAAATGGAGAAAGGTATAAGGGTTACCGTCTCTTTCCTTGTTTCAATTTATTTAATTCTTTCAGAAAAAAAAAAAAAAAAAAAAAACAACAACAACAGTTTTGAAACATAAATCGAAAACGGCAAAACCGCAATTTTTTTAATATACCCTCTGTTCGATCTTTATCCTCGTAATTCATTGATGTTAGAAAATAATGTTCCGCAACTAGTAAGAATTTACTGCCTTTGGCAAACGGGATTTTATCCATTTGGTATGGAAGCATAGCATAAATGGATGTACCTGCAATGACAAATTTTTAGCGCATTGCGATGGGAATATAGGATACCTGTTGAAGCTGTTGCTATGACGCTTTGGGAAATTTCCCAAACCGCCCGCTGTGATGTGTCCCATTTCTGAACGAAATTTTCCATACTGTGTAATATTTATGCTGTGGTTGCTGCTTGGCATTGTTGGCAGCCAGTCAGATCATAGTGAAGGCGGAGTCATGAAGAAAGGTGTGCAACTGATGTGTCCCAAAAATCTCTAACGGAGAGTATTGAAATTGTTGCTACTATTTAATATTTATGCTGTAGTCCAGTCTTGGACTGTCACTGAACTGTCAAATTAAAATGTTTTACCTCCCATAGTCACAGCTACTAAAATTATTTTTATGCTGTGGTCCAGTCATGGACTGCAGCTCAACTGTCAAATTCAAATGTTTTACCTCCCATGGTCACAGCCACTAAAATCATTTTTATCCTTAAATCAAATAATAAAAAACAAGTTTCTTCAACTGAGAGTAAGGAGTAATATTACGACTTGAAATAAACAGAAATTATTCTGCAAACAATATTATATATCCCTTTCCTCGGCCCTCTCTCTTTACGAAAAAGTCATAAAGCTCTTTAGAAATACTTCCCAGTAAAAATCAACGACCCTTGCTTTCGAGTAATGTTTTATAAGGAATCAGGACAAAAAGTCAAACTTTAGCGTAAAGAGCGAGGGTCAAAGAAGGGGCAGTCCCCTTCAGATATAGAATATTTTCTGTTTGTTTAAAGTTTTTATGTTGCTTCTTGCTTTCGATTGAAGAAACTTGTTTTTTAAATATTTGATTTCTAACTGTTTTTCAAATCATGTCCTTCTCCCCCCCCTCCCCCGAGTAAAATGTCTCTTAGAAAATTTCCCCGGGAACTTTCCTCCCTATGGAAAATTCTCCCCGTGGAGAATTCCCCGTCCTCTCAGAAAATTACTCCAATATTGCCGTATATTTCCCAATAATAGGGCCTTTCTTTTACTCATCTTTGTGCTAAGATCTTACATCTTTTGACAAAGAACGCTTAAAAGTGAAATATTAGCACTAAGATCTTGCTTCTTATAGCGTTCTTTTGCAAGCGTCTTTCATCAATTTGCTCTGATCAGCGGTCTGAGAACAATGATGAGTATGTCATCAAAGTTCTCTTGTCATTGTTCTAAATAGCAGAAAGATGGCGTCTTTCACACTTTTTGCTAACATCAGTGAGTTGTAAGAACTTAGAACAAAGATGAGTTAAAAGAACAGAAATCTTTGCAGAAAAGTGTGAGATCTTAGATGTAAGATCTTAGTGCAAAAGAACGGGCCTATACTATGCTTAAATAGTATGGGTGAATTGCGTAGCTTACTGCCTTTTTCCCAAGATTTATGGAGGGTCATGTTATTGCCAAATACATAGTTATTTGAGATTTCAACTATGCTGAATTAATTAGCTCTCTAAAAACTTTCAACTATGCTGAATTAATTCAACTATGCTGAATTAATTTGCTGAATATGCTGATTTCAACTATGCTGAATTAATTAGCTCTCTAAAAACTTTGACTGGATGTCTTTGGGGAAAAATCGGCGTGGAAGGGGGCTTCGTGCCCTCTAATCTTATTGGAGCCTAAAGATTAAAAGGTGACGTTGGGTGACGAAATGATTGATAAGATTGACAGCCTCACTTACCTTGGTATTAGTAAAGACGGGGAAGACGGGAGCAGTGAAGATCTCATAAGTAGAATAACCTAAGTAGGCTCATAAGTAGGCTCATAAGTAGGCTCATAAGTAGGCTCATAAGTAGGCTCTCATAAGTAGGCTCATAAGTAGGCTCATAAGTAGGCTCATAAGTAGGCTCTCATAAGTAGGCTCATAAGTAGGCTCATAAGTAGTCTCTCATAAGTAGGCTCATAAGTAGGCTCATAAGTAGGCTCATAAGTAGGCTCATAAGTAGGCTCTCATAAGTAGGCTCAGTTTTTTCACAGTTGAAAAAGTTAGCGGATGAAGATTTGCTAGATGTCTTCCAGAGAAATTGTCTGCGGATTGTTCTGGGTGCCCGGATGACTGACCATATTTCAAACAGTAGGCTGTACGAAAAGTGTGGTTCAATCGCACTTTCTAGGGCTATAATGAGAGAAAGGTTGAGATGGCTGGGGCACATTCTGCGGAAGAAGGATGACAGATTGCAGAAGATTGTCCTTTTCGGTCAATCTTCAAGGGCTAAGCGAAAAGCAGGTCATCTGCGATTGGGGTGGGAAGATGTCATAAAGAAAGATTTCAGGGAAATGGGAACTTCCTGGGAGGGTGTAAAGACGGAGGCTTTGATTAGACTGGGAAAAGAGGAGTGTGCCTAGCTGTGTTGGCCTCAGGTGGCTTGGCGGTGCGGTGAATTGTTATTAGTAGTAAGAGTACTTAAAAACGGTACTAGAACTTTGAATTCTCATTTGAATGAGCTCTCTTCTAATCTTTAAGGACCATTGGTTCGATATGACAACCCCTGAAAAAAAAAAAAACATCCGTGATCTTTCTTCTGCCAAAAAATTCAAAATACCACATTTTTGTAGATAGGAGTTTGAAACCTTACTAATAGGATTCTCTGGTGTGCTGAATCTGATGGTGTGATTTTCGTTCAGATCACTTGGAATTTTGGGGGTATATCCTCCGTTTATCGAAAATGAGGCAAATTTTCTCCGTCTCGTACCTTTAATGGGTAACATTAAACTTCGTGAATTTCCTATTCATTTCCTAAAAATCATATTCTTTTGATGTATCCATGGGCGTAGGGAGGAGGGCTGGGGGGGCAGCTGCACCGCCCCCCCCCCTAGACCTTCAAATTTACATTAGGTATGGCTGAAAAAGCAGATGGTTGGAAAAGCAGTTGATAAAAGGCCCTCCATCACACTATTGACTGCCCCCCCCGCCCTAGACAATATGCTGCCTACGCCCATGGATGTATCTATTGTTATCAAAATTCCGCTTTTTTAGAGTTACGGTTACTACTGGGCCGAGTCGCTCCTTACCTACAGTTCGTTACCATGAACTATTTGAAACTCTAGTTAACTTTTCGTACCTCCTTTTACTGAGTAGTGTTAGTACAGGGTTAGTTATTGATGTTAGGATTTTCACTTAGGATTTTAGAAAATTCTGACAAAGGCGGTCTTGCGGTATTTGAATAGACTCTATCCAAGTTCTTTTGAAGATTTGTGGAATCAGTACAAATTACAAGACAATAATCGCTGATAATGATAGTTTTTAAAGATAAAAGTAAGTTAAAATATATAGTAAAAATATATAGTAATTAAAATATATTTTTCAGGGTAATTTTCTTGAAGATAATTTTGTTATAGTCTGATGTCTCAACAAGCAATCATTACTAATTATTATATATATATTCAACTGTTACTATAATGTGAAATTTTCTGAAACGAAAAGGTCTATCAAAATTAGCTAAAAAACTAGTAGACAGCAACCAAAAAATCTTAAGTCTATGGATTAACGATGTCTCTCCACGACACAGGTTTATTTGCCACATTGAGAGATTTGGTCATTAATTAACACTTTTATTGATTAACAGGAAACATAATTGCTTTTAAAAGACTAAAAAGTCAAAGGCCTAATCCTGTTGGGCACATTCGTAAATGTGAGAATAATTTAAGTGTCCTTAGAGCCATGAAGCTTTGTAATTTAATCAGCCAATATTCAGATATAGGCTATTATTCTACTCTGGGCCATAAATAAACGGCGATTCTTGGCTACAAAAGTCCTTGCGGCAGATGCTACTAAACCAAGGGCCTCGTATTACCAAGTAGAGGTCAGTCCACTACACCACCATGCGCAAATATCAGAACAAAGGTCATGTTTTGAATTTTTAAAGGTTTCGCCTTAATGAGGAAGGAAAAAACTTCTGACATTCAAAGATTATTAGGACTATGGTTACCTTGGCTGTAGTCAAATCAATCGTTGTCAACTACCGTAGCTCAGACTTAAATCGCACTCGGTATACTGTTTAGAGTGTTCTCCAGTGCTCATTTATTATATTATTATAATATATAATAATATTACATTATATTATAGTATATAATATAAATAATACATTAATTGATTATTTTTATTAAATTTGCTCAAAGACAACAGATAACCCAAAATTATAATCAATTTGTAATGCTATAAGTCGAGAGCGAACTTAAATGTTAGCCATTTTTATGCATTAAGAAAAATTTAGCGCTCAATTTGTTGTTATATGCCATTAAAGTTTGAAACTACTAACAATTAATTAATGGCAATTTAGTTCCGGTGCACATCTTTAGATTAGACAAATGGATGGATAAAAAAGGGAGCGACAAAAAAAGGTAACAGATAATATTAAATTGCAATCAATTTGTGTAGCTTTAAGTAACGAATGGACTACAATGTTAGACTATTTAAGATATTAAAAATACTGTATAAGTAATAGAAAACAACTAATGTTTGAATAACTGATGTAAAAATTACTAATGTAATTTGTACACCTGGAAGGACTTAAATAGGGAAACTTTGAATAGATGGGGATGAAGGAGGAGTGTGTGTAGCTGAATTGGTCTTAGGCGGCTTGGTGCTACTTTGTGGTATTAGCAGTAGTAGTAGTAGTAATGTAGTTCAGTTCTGGAACCCATTCTAGACAAAAGAATAAATAAGGCAAAGTTTGTAAGCCATCTATTAAAACTATAAAATAGATGTCAGAGCGGCATTTAATGTTATTTAGGATTGATGGAATGATGGCTCCTGGCAAATTACAATTTTGCTTTAAAAGTCAAATCAGTTTCAAAAGATCTTCGCTCAAGTGGAGAAGATGTGGTAATTTAAAAAAGAAAGGATTATATCAGAATTTTGATTAATTAACTGGTAAGATAATTGCTTTGCATTAACTGACAGAAGGGATTTAATGCTGTAGGGCGCATGCGCAAATGAGAAAATTGATGTTTTTTATTTAAGAGACGTTGCTATAACCTAAAAAGAAATTTCTAGCTAAGGATAGCTTAGCTCTTCTTATCCCCTCCCAATATCAAACTGTAGTAGCTGGTAAATTTTTCGTTGCTCATATTATTGACTTACGAATAAACTAAACATGCCACTTGATAGGGGCGGATGCAGGATTTTTTAGGGGGGGGGGGCGCAAAATAGGTTGATCCGATAAACTTGCGTTAGGAGTAAGGGCACTTGGGCGTTATATGGGCCTTTCTAAAAAGTCAAGTCTGGTTAATGCTAATGAAATAAAATAGGATGAATATATAATAGTTTAGAAACAAATTTGGGCTGTATATTTACACATTAGGGGTGGGTGGGAGGTAAAGCATAGCATATATTAAATACGTAACCTAACCTAGGTACCTTTCTTCCCCTAAACCCCCAAAAACAACAGTTTAAATATCATATACACAATAAAAACCACGCTATCATTGTATTACTCGATAGCGGTTAACCTGTCAAAAACGGGTTTTTCGTAACTGGTTTTCTTGCAAAGGCCCATATAGTGCCCAAGTACCGGAGCAAGTTTCATTAACGCAATCTCGCGTGAATTAAGTAAACTACACTACTTTAGACTATGTTAGGGGGCGCCCCCCCCCCTCTCCCGCTGGATCCGCCACTGCCTCTTGATGCCTTTTTTATGCTCTTTCCAAATATAATAATCTTCTTTGTTGGAAATGAATTTTATCCCCACCCCTATATATACCAATTCAGGGAATATATTTGCACATTCGGGAAGGGGGGGGGGTAATTTTTATTTCTGATGTGAATGAGAAGTAAGCTTAAACTTTCCGCCCACCCCCCTAATGTGCAAATATATACCCTCAATTGGTATCGATAGTGTGATGGAAGGCCTTTTATCAACTGCTTTTCCAACCATCTGCTTTTTCAGCCATATCTAATGTAATTTTGAAGGTCTCGGGGGGGGGGGGCGCTGCCCCCCCTCCCTATGCCCATGGGGTGGGGGTAAAATCCATTTCCGACAAAAATGATTATTATATTTGGAAAGAGCATAGGCTAGGAAAGGCATCGAGTGGTATGTTTACTTTATTCATAAGTCACTAATATGAACAACAAAAAATTTGTTGTTTGGGGGGGGGCAGTTGCCCCCTCAGTAATTTAGAGAAAAAATTATTATATAGCCCATGTCCATTGACTCTTCGGTTGTGGACCCCACTTGCCCCCTCCCAGAAAAATGCTGGGGCTACGCCCCTGCTTGTCTGTATGCAAAAGCTGATAAATTTGTTCTTTTCTCGATTAATTTGCTGGCTAGAATATGAACTTACTGTTTGTTGCACCTTTACCACGCTCTTTCCGAAATATTAATCGGAAATGCGTCCGTCAAATGAATCAGTCAATTGAAACCCCTGTCCTTCACGAATGCTGTGTCGAAAAAAAGAAGTTTTTTTCCGTTTTCTTTGGCCGATTCGTTTGGCTTAATTCGTATCTCAAGTCATGTTATCCTCAGGGGCTTAGTTTTATTCACTCTTCACGTTAAAGTTATGTAGTGTTTAAAAATACGCCTCATTCCAATTAAACAGCCCTTGTGCTTGAGCAGTCTTCCTTACAGAATTCCCCTCTCCTTTGAAATCTCTGGCAATACGAAAGAGTGGAGAGGTGGGGAGGCTCCACCTCTCCACCTTTTGCGGCCGTAAGGATATGAATGTAATATTGTATTTTACAAAGAAAATACTTTCTGTAAGAAAAAGGGAGCGATCACCACGGAACACCTATATTCAGACTTGATCCAAATAAAGGATGATCAGAGATTAAACCATATTCTGTATTTATCTGAAGGCTCACGGAGATAGAAAATTTGTTTAAAAATTCATTTTTGCACCCCTCTCCCACCTATATAGTGACCCACCAGCCAGTGGCATAATTTTGTCAAAATCTTGAGGGGGGGGGTTAGAGCCAATTTTCCCAGATCAAGTGAAAATGACTGTGAAAAATGAGCCATATAGTCCTATAAAGGCAAAGATATACTAAAAAAACTGACCCGTTTCTCTGGATACATGATGCAGGCTTATCTTAGTTTTGACAATATTTTTGAAGACACCAAATTTCAGCTGGGGGGGGGGGGCTGGGGTCTAGAGGGGGAAGTTGCCCCCCCCCTTTCCCCCTGGAAAATTATGCCCTCAGCCCTCCTCCATAATAGCCGATGCGCAATTATATATCACTGTATATAATTTTATCAAAGATCAAGTGAATCAACTTAGTTAGAATAACTATGCGTTATTTCCGTAAAACGCTAGGTGGAAGCGTGTCAGTGCGTTAAGTTTCTTAGTTGTTGAACTTTCAGAGTCAGTGGCGCTGGAAGGGGGTGTGGGAGGGGGGAATGGACAACCCCGACTGTCATCCTTGTAAGGGTAACAAAAATTGATGTAAAAAGGCTGTTATTTCTTTTGTTATTCATGTGTACTATTCAGTTTTTCATCTTCACAAAACATTGCCTTCAAATAGTTTTCAATACCCGCTTCTATTCGTTTTAACATTCGGATTGCAATTGTAGCAGCTTGAATTTTTTTTAACACACACCCTTTGATAACTGATTAGTCACTTTACCACATTTAGCAATCACAATTATTATAATATTGATGTTATGATAGCGTTGGTAGGAATATGTTTGAAAACCTCATATATTTTTTTTTATAATATATTGCGTATTAAGTAAAATTCTTTAGAGTAAATTACTTTTACTTTTTTGAGTAATTTTAGAGTAAAATTGGTTATTGGTTACTGTATTCAAAAACGTGTTCGGGTACTTATGTATTAAACGTACTCTATTATATAACTCAATAAAACCTGTCAGGAAAAACCTGCTAAATTAGGGGGGGAAGGTACCTAGGTGAGGTGAGATTACGTATTTAATATATTGTATGCTTTGCCCCCAAACCCCCTAAATATGCAAATGCATAGTCCAAATTTGTTTCTAAACTATTATATATTCATCCTATTTTATTTTATTTCATCAGCATTAACCAAACTTGACTTCTTTAACAATATATAAAAGAGTACGTTTAATACATAAGTACCAATTTTGGGAGGTTATGCTTAATGTAACGTAACCTCACCACTTCGCAGGGAAAATTAAGTACTTGATGTGAAAGCTGCTTATTTCTCAAGTTTCTCAAGTTAGTAAAAAAAAAGAAAAAAACATAGCCGAGGGAACAAAAGTAAAGCAAGTTCATGTAATTTCAGATGTGAAGGGCCATGTGAAATCATGCTTGGGAAATTTGAAAGCACCTTATCTCTGTGTTCAGAATAAACAGATGAAAATCTAAACATTAAGTAAAATGTCAATGAAACTAGAATATATTTAACTTTTCTGGTAGTTCTTTTCGAAGCAGTGCGCTCTGAAATGAATTTAGAGGTTAACTAATAATCCTAATTTTATTGGAGGTTGGAGACATCTTTACCCTGGTTAAATATACAAGGTAGGCTAATACCCTTTCTTCATAATAACAGCTCCAACTCTTGTGTAGGGGGCAAGGCAGAGGGTGTAACCTAGGCGGCAGAGAAAAGGTCATTTTCAATCTACCTTTTCTAATTTTTCTATAAGGGGTTTCATTTGAATTCATGGGGTTTTCTTATTATCCTCACTTGTATAGGTTTACAAATATTTATTTGGTAGGCCATCAAAAAGAAGGATGTTTGAATTCACAGACAAGGAAAGTTAAGTTAACTTTAAAAGAAAGTAATTTCCATCAGTTTATTTTCGTGAGTTGTTTTGCTTTACTGCTCGAATTGTCCCTTGATTATGCAATCAAATTTGGGTAAAGTATCTTGATAAAGCAAAACTGGAAATTCTGGAAAGCAGAGGAAGGGTAACTTCCTTGTGCCTATGGAAGAGGAACGACTAAGGTGTTTTTCCGCGGCCGTCTGTAATCCCAATCTGGGTCGGAGGATTCATCGCAGAAAATAAAAAAAATCTCAATCTAGTTCAATGGTTCCCAACCGATTTCAGGCATGCTCCATCTAGGCATTTCCAAAATCCTGATGCCCCCCTCGCGATATTTCAATGCTGTTGTTGCAACTTCTGTTGCACTCCATGGTGGGAATCACGGACGGTTGAAGAAAATCTCTCCGACTGGTATTCACCTGGAAAAACTTTAGGATAGTAAAAATGGCACAAATTTCAAAAATATAACCATGCTATCAATACTTTCATTGGCCATATTGACACTGATATTGGATGTGATATTGCTAGAATTGTTATTTCTACATTCAAATATCCCATTTTTACACTGGTACATAAAGTAAGATCTGTTGGTGACAAAGAATGTCACCAACAGAAACGAAGGGTTGTAAACAAATTTTGGCCAAGGATGAGTTACGAAGAACACCGGAACCATTTTAGGTATATATATGGAGAATATTATTAAAGATAACAAGTCCTGGAGATTGCATCACAATCCATGGTCACAACTTTTGAATTTTACCGCTGGCTTTGCAATCGCGAATCTTGCTCTTAACCAAAGTATAAACACATACAACAAGTACTGACAAAACCTATCCTCTCTACACAAAAAAAGTGACCCTTTGTCCGCGTCTCCGGAGACGATCCCATACCTATGCGAACCTGGGGGATAATAGCCTAAGTTCCGTAGGTGATTATACTTGTTCCGTAAAAGCTGTATTAAATTTAATTTATTGGCTCGGAGCGATTAAGTAGTACAGCATTTTTCCTCTAGTGGCGCTGAGGTACGCGGGGTCACTTTTGGAGAGTTTTGTCAGTACTTGTTCAGTATGTGCTTATACTTTGCTCTCAACAAAGATTCCTGCTTTGGCTGTCCAAGTAACAATCTGGATTGTGGGATAGTCAATGAAAACCGAGCATGACAATTGATACTGTCACAGGAAACGTTATTTTCACAATCTGGATTGTCAATCGAGACTCCAGATTGTCAAACAGTTCGTGATAACGAACTGTAAGTAAGGAGCGACCCGGCTCAATGGTAACCGAAACTCTAGAAAACGGATTTTTGATACCAATAGATGCATTAAAAGAATCAGATTTCAATGCTGAATTCAAATATATAATTTTCATGAAGTTTAGTCCTACCCATCAAAAGTTACGTGCCTGAGAAAATTTGGCTTATTTTTGAAAAAAGGGGGAAAGGCACCCTAAAAGTTATAGAACCTTGATGAAAATCACACCATCATATTCAGCTTATCAGAGAACTCTACTGTAGAGGTTTCAAGCTCCTATCTACAAAAATGTGGAATTTTCCATTTTTTGCCAGAAGAAAGATCATGGATGCGTGTTTATTTGTTTGTTTTTTTTTTTGTTGTTTTTTTTTCCCAGGGGTGATCTTATCGACCCAGTGGTCCTAGAATATCGTGAGAGGGCTCATTGGAACGGAAATTAGACGTTCTAGTGCCCTTTTTAAGGGACCAAAAAAAATGGAGGGCAACTAGGCCCCTCCCACACTCACTTTTTCCCAAAGTCACCTGATCAAAATTTTGAGATAGCCATTTTGTTCAGCTTGGTTGAAAATATGATATCTATGTCCTTTAAGATGACTTAATCCCCCGAAGTCCACGGGGGGAGGGCTGAAAGTTATGAACTTTACCCAATGTTAACATATAGTATTGGTTATTAGGAAGTATACACACATTTTCAGGGGGGATTTTTTCTGGCAGTAGGGGGGTGGAAGGGTCGGGGGTTATGTGGGAAGATCTTTCCATGAAGGAAGTTTTCATGGGGGAAGGTACATTGCTATGAAGGGGGCGCCGAATTTCCCAGCATTATTTAAAAAAAAGATCAGAAATTGAATAAAAACAAAACAAGTTTTCCAACTGAAAATAAGCGTAAAACATCAAAACTTAAAATGAACAGAAAATATTACGTGTATGATTGGGTTCACCCCTTAGTCAATACCTCGCTCTTTAACCAAGAGATTTTTTATTTCTTTAGTACTATCTATTCACTCTAAATAATGGCTTGAGTTAGAATGGGGTCGATTCTAAATAATTGGAAAAACATTCTGAATTTTACTTTAAGGGTATAGGATTTAACAAGGGCCAAGCCTCCTAGAACGCTTGATAAAGGCATATAATTACAGTTATTCTTTATTCTATGAGCTTCGCACGTTACGTATATTTATTAATAATAAAAACGTTCGTAAATAAAATTAAACAAGTTTCGAGAAAGCCACTTAACCAAATAAAAGTAAAATCAATATGCAAATTTTGTTTTAATTAGTCATGTACGGTGAGCCAAAATCAAAACCGGTATTGATTCAAAAATGTTCAAAAATTAAATTAAAAAAACAAGTTTTTTTTAACTGAAAGTAAGGAACGACGTTAAAACTTAAAACGAACAGAAATTTAATTTCTATTCGTTTTGGGTTTCACCTATTCTGTAATAGTAATTTTTGGTCGTTTTGAGTTTGAATTATGAGGAAATTTACTTCTGGTGGTCTCAAGTTTAATATGGCTTTTTACTTTTCTTAAAAAAACTCCTTTTTCTGATTTTTTTAGTTAATTTCTGTTCGTTTTTGATTGCCAAAACTATTCCTTCAATTTATCCAAAATAAATATTCTTAAATATTCCTTCAAATTATCTTCACTGTCTCATGAAAAGATTTCCCTATTATTCTTCTTGTTCTTGATCTTGTTGAAAATTAAATTAAAAAACAAGTTTTTTAAACTGAAAGTAAGGAGCGACATTAAAATTTAAAACGAACAGAAATTATTCCGTATATGAAAGGGGCTGTCCCTTCCTCAACGCCTCGCTCTTTACGCTAAAGTTTGACTTTCTCACAACTCTTATTTTTGTTAAACAATAAAAACTTTAGCGTAAAGAGCGAGGCGTTGTTGAGGGGACAGCCCCTTTCATATACGGAATAATTTCTGTTTGTTTTAAGTTTTAACGTCGTTCCTTACTTTCAGTTAAAAAAACTTGTTTTTTTATTTAATCACGAAAAAAGACCTCTGCAGTCACCATGCCAAACGCGAATATGGTCAGTATTTGTGCTATTTTGCTTTTTTGTCGGTGAGCTTCAAATCTTGGCATTTTTTCTGAGTAATTCTGTTGGCAATTGTCCCTTCGGCGCATTTTTACTTTATTGACTGCGCTACCTTGCACCAGACACCTGGTAATACTCTTATGAACTATTTTTTTATAGTTTCATGAACTGTTAATCTCCTGTGCGTCTGGAATTACGTCCATGCCTTATTTATACCTTTAAAGCAGTCATAAGTTATATAGACAACGGGGGATGTGGTGATAACCATTCCAGTAAATTGGATTAAATTCGGTAAATTGGAGGACCTTTACTGAAAAAAGGGACATGCCACGGTGGAACCTTGAAAATGATCTGATGGTTGGCTGGAAGATACCCTGGCAAGCCGTAAAACAAAAGACCCGGAATGGATTGCATTTCACTGTTGATATAGCTAGGTGCTTAACCTTATTTGACCGATTATAGTCAGTAGAAATGTTTCCGGTTGAATCCACTGTTAGTCACCGCCTACTGGCATCTATTAATATATGTTTCCTCTTACTTGGTTAAAGCTACCATGAATAAGCTTTTCCCCAATCTTTACCCACTCCCCCAATCTTCGATGGCATAATACCCTGTTACACTCCTTGGAGGCTCAATCACGTGTTTTTTTGGGAGAGAGGGGGGGGGCAAGAAATCAAATTATGTGAAAAGCATGGACTATTATATGATCCACAGACCTATATAAAAATTGTAAAAATACTTAGTCTTCATGAGACCCTCCCCCTACTGAAATGCATACTGGAACCCGTGTCTCAAGTACTAGATCATGTGCTGGAGATCAGACATTGGCTGGGGGTCTTCTCATGAGTTAGGCACGAAAAATTGTATAAGGTACACCTGTGAGAGGTAGTTTATAATCCCTCGGCAGTAATAATAAGGCAAAATGACTAAAAATCAATTTGTTTTTGAAAAAAGATTAATGGTTGTCGTTCTATTGTTTGTGGATAGCATTTATTGTCTTTGAAGTCATGAAAGGTATGCATTGTCCTAAAACAGGACGGTGAAAAAAACGTGATTGAGGACAAATATATATTTTTACTAAACTTTTATGGTAAATAAACTTCAGATCATACGCCTCATTTTTAAAAATGACTAAATCACGTAATTGAACTTTAAAAATTGAAAAATACTTATTTTAGGATGTTTTCAAAATGAAACTCCACCCTCTCCGGAATTTTAAGTACGTGTTAACTAGGGTCTGGAGTGGGGGGGGGGCGATCAACTAAGGTTTGGGGAAGGGGTTAGTTGTCCTCCTTGCACCTCAATCTAAATGAACTTTTTTATATTAAATTCCCCATGAACCAGAGACTCTTAATTAGTCTTGATTACTGTATGTAGAATCGGACTTTCACATTAGACAAGATATTTACATTAATTAGATAATTATATTTTTATCATTATTTTGAGAAGGGGCCTTTTCGTATTTATCAACTTTCTTATCCTTAGACTTTTATCTTTTTAGGTGATTTCAACTAACATTTATTTATCTAATTTATAAAATGCTCTTGTTGGGTTTCAAGATTAGTGAAGGTAGTCTCACCTGAGGCGTATGTAAATAGAATAAACTCCTCTGATCAGGGGCGTACGCAGGGGGCCTCGGGGCGATGAAATGTCCTAAGGAAATAAAAATAGTAGCCTAGGCCTACCATTAGTTTCCTTGTGTTGTAATATTTCCATATATCATAGTTGCTTTTCTGACAATGAGAAAAAAAAAGAGAAGAAGTCAAAAGGGCGTATCAGCATTAATTTGGAACGGCTTAGGGCATTAAGTTCTCTTGAGATAATGAATATATTTTCCGAGAAAATGGAACCGCTCTTGATGCGCCGTTTCCCATTGTTTTCTCCTTTTTTTCTTTTTCATTTTTAGGTTTTTTGTCTTTTTCTTTTTTTCTTCTCCTTTGTTTCTTTTTTTTCCTGATACGATTTTGCTCCCTACTTTTTCCAGAATAGCTGTTGAGTAATTAATTTCAAATAGTATTTTTATTTAAGCTAGTTGATCATTTTTGTTGCTAATGTTGCATCTTTTATTTTAGATGCCCATTGACCACAATGGTTGCCAAACCGACGCTTTTCCTTTTTTTGGCACTATTTTTGGTGGCACCAATTTATTGTGATGTTGAACATGATTATTTACCAGGCCACCCTCCAGACCATCTTTTAAGAACTGCTGACTTGCCAAGTGACCATTTTTTGGGTGGTGATCTAGATAATAAGCCACATTCATCAGAGGAAGGACATGAAAATGGCCATCATGGTTTTGAGATTGCTCATGTGGATTTTACACGGGTCGAAGGACCTTTTGTGATTTCTTTATGGATATTTTGTGCTAGCCTTGCTAAAATTGGTAAGTTTTTTTATTTAACAAAGCATTCTTACTTTGTATAAATTATTTTATTGCATTATTTTATATATATATATATATATATATATATATATATATATATATATATATATATATATATATATATATATATATATATATATATATATATATATATATATATATATATATATATAAGTAGTAATAGTGGTAAAGGTCCGGCCAGTGATTGCGTAATATGCCTTACCACGGGCCAGGCATCTATATATTTGAACCCTACGCCTGAGGCATGGATATGTGTGTAGGTTTTCAAGTAATTGGGTTACCAGGGTCATTTGCCTATTACAATGACCTTCCGGTTTTTCTGGTAGGTAATTCTAATCTAGAGGTCAATACATCTTTCAAAGAGGAACGAGTACGCAATACCGGTCCTAGTGTGATTGATTTTTTGGACAATTGCCTTTAGTCAAGAATAGTTTGTTAGGAGTGTGTCGTTGCTAAAGCTAACTCTCATTGGAAAAAAGGGGTATAAAGCTTTTTTGTTTTTGATAAGAATTGCACAATGAATGTATCGTTTGACGTGGGCATTTTTTATGAGCCAATCAGAGGTTGTTCAATATACGATAACTTGATTTACGGTTGGGATTTGAATAAAAGAAATGGTTATGTTATTTGCTTGCGTGTATAGGAATTCCCATGTTATTTGCTTGCAGGTATAGATATTCCCTTGTTATTTGCTTGCATGTATAGGAATTGCCACGTTATTTTGCTTGCGTGTATAGGGATTCCCATGTTATTTGCTTGCATGTATAGGAATTCCCATGTTATTTGCTTGCGTGTATAGGAATTCCCATGTTATTTGCCTGCATGAATAGGAATTCCCTTGTTATTTGCTTGCATGTATAGGAATTCCCAGGTTATTTAATTGAATGTATAGGAATTCCTATGTTATTTGCTTGCTTGTATAGGAATTCCTATGTTATGTGCTTGGGTGTATAGGAATTCCCATGTTATTTGCTTGCGTGTATAGGAATTCCCTTGTTATTTGCTTGCATGTATAGGAATTCCCAAGTTATTTGCTTGCGTGTATAGGAATTCCCTTGTTATTTGCTTGCATGTATAGGAATCCCCCTGTTATTTGCTGTTAAGTCCATTGCTTTGTGTTTTTACAACCAATCATGTTACACTCCCCACGGTATTTAAAAATATTTTTTGTAATAAAATGATACCCGAATCCACTCCCCCATTTTTGGCTCCACTTAAAGTGATTCCAGTTCTGAATCTGCTGGCACCAACCCAGGTTCCAGTCCCAATCCCAGCTTCAGCGATTCTGGTCCTCTTAGTTTCGGTTGCGCGACTTCTGCTCCCTGATACCACCGTTCCGATTTCACCAAACCAGTTCCAATTTACATCAGTTCCAGAATTTATTATGCAGCTGTCCTCGTAGCAATCTATGGCTGGTCATTGACAGTACCTAGTTTATTATAGTTGGGGGGTCATTTTGAAATGGTTTTATATATTTCACCCTGTAAAATTAAAACTTTTAAAACATACAGAGATTACCTTCTAAAAAGAGGGCAACCCCTCTTTGCATTTTAGATGACAGTTAAGTTTTAACATCATTCGTTACATTTAGCAAAATATTTGATCTATTTCAATATCTTTTCATCTTTAATTTTATATTTTCTTGATTTGAATATTTTAATCGACAATTATTTTTTACTCTGTTAGAACTATTTTGGAGTTGTGGTAAGTATTTTTGTATTTTTTAAGAATAATTGATTGTTTTGTAAGAAATATTTTGGATTTCTTAGAAATTTTTTAATTTTTTAATAATTATTTCGGTTTCGTATGAAAAATTTAGATTTTGTTTGAACTTTTTATATTCTGTAAGAACTATTTTTGATGTTGTTAGAAATCTTTTTGTTTTGCAACATGTATTTCGAATTTTGCAACAACTATTTTTTATTCTGTTAGTACTATTTTGGATTTGTCTAAAATATTGGTGTATTTTGTAAGAACAATTTTTGTTTTTTAAGAACTATTTTCGGATTTTGTTAGAACCTTTTGTATTCTGTAAGAACTACTTTCGGTGTTGTTAGAATTTTCGTGCTTTGTGACAAGTATTTCATATTTTGCAGAAGCTATTCTTAATTCTATTAGAACTATTTTGGATTTGTGTAAAGGATATTTTCTATTTTTAAGAATAGTCTTTGATGTTTAAGAACTATTTTCGATTTTATTACAACTTTTTGTATGTCGAAAGAATTGTTTCTGCTTTGTTAGAATTATTTTTTGAATATGTTTGAATTTTGTATGCTGTAATAATTACAGGGTGTCTAAAAAAAAAATGTACTCACGCTTAGAAAAACGAGAAATTCTTTTTTTATGAATATACAGCAAAATGGAATAGCTTCGAATATAGAAGACAAATATGATTAGGAATCATGTTCATTAAGACGTGATTCATTAATGTGATTAAGGACGCTGTTCAAGCGTCTGCACTGGAAATGCTACATTCCAACACCAATTCATGCCCTAAACGAAGACGATCCTGACCGGCGAGTTGAATTCTGTGAATGGTACCTGGCAAAATGTGCAGGGTTTCCACACAAAATTGTTTGGAGCGATGAGGCAACCTTTAAATTAAATGGCACCATTAATCGCCATAATTGCACGTACTGGGATCCTGCAAATCCTCATGTAACACTTGAACACCATGTCAACTTGCCAGGAGTAACAGTGTGGTGTGGGATATCTGCACTGGGCATCATAGGGCCATTTTTTATAAATGGAGCGGTTACTGATGAGAGCTACCTTAACTTGCTTCAGGAGTTTGTTGGTCCACAAATTCCTGAGATGTCTGGTGATGACGGCAAAATTTACTTTTCATATTTTGCAGAAGCTATTTTTAATTCTGTTAAAACTATTTTGGATTTGTGTAAAGGATTTTTTCTATTTTTAAGAATAGTTTTTGTTGTTTAAGAACTATTTTCGATTTTCTTACAACTTTTTGTATTTTGCAAGAATTGTTTCTGCTTTTTAAGAATTATTTTTGGAATATGTTTGAATTTTTTTGTATGCTATAATAACTATTTGGTATGTTGTTAGAAATTTAGTGTGTTGAAGCAAGTATTTGGTATTTAGCATCAAGTATTTTATATTCTGTTAGAAATATTGTGTAGATTTGTAAAGTATTTTTGTATTTATTAATAATAATTTTTTTTTTGTAATAACTATTTTGGATTTCTTAAAACTTTTTGTATTTTTTAAGAATTATTTATGTTTTGTAAGAACTGCTTTGGATTTTGTTTGATCTTTTATATTCTGTGAGAACTATTTTTAATATTATTAGAAATCTTTTGGTTTTGTAACAAGTATTTTGTATTTTGAAAGAACTATTTTTTATTCTGTTAGAGCTATTTTGGATTTGTCTAAAGTATTTTTATATTTTGTAAGAACTATTTCCGGATTTTTCTGAACTTTTTATATTCTGCAAGAACTGTTTTAGATGTTTTTAGAATTTTTGCTATTTTTGAAAAGCATTTTATATTTTGTAGTAACTATTTTTTATTCTGGTAGAACTATTTTGGATTCGTTTAAAATATTTTTTCTATTTTGTAAGAATAATTTTTGTTTTGTAAGAACTATTTTGGATTTTTTAGCCTTAGATATAGGGTCGAAATATTCATTTAAAATTGCATTCCACTGTCTTATAAAATTTTCCCTGTTGTTCTACTTATTGTTTATGATGGAAAGGTAGTGTGGTCTTCGTCACCAGTACAGATACTTCATTCAAGAAACGTGATTAAACACGTTTTGAAACTACATGCTATTTGTATGCCTTTCCTTGGCACCTTTCCAAACAAGCGGGGATTCCCCACTGGTTCCTACACATTGCAAAAAAAGTGAGCAGTACGAAAACTCCACGTTTTCAACCGGACTGGTTTTTTAGGGACCAATCGGGAGAGATATGTAAAGTCGACATAGCTTTATTTCATTTTTTAAGGTTCATTTAGACGAGGGTACGTGCGCGCACGTAACCTCGTCTAAATGAACCTTAAAAAAATGAAATAAACAACTTGACAAATAGACAATAAACAAATAGACGCTTGAACAGCGTCCTTAATCACATTAATGAATCACGTCTTAATGAACATGATTCCTAATCATATTTGTCTTCTATATTCGAAGCTATTCCATTTTGCTGTATATTCATAAACAAAGGATTTCTCGCTCTTATAAGTGTGAGTACTTTTTTTTTTAGACACCCTGTAGTTATTATAGCATACAAAAATTCAAACATACTCCAAAAATAATTCTTAAAAAGCAGAAATAATTCTTGCGAAATGCAAAAAGTTCTAACAAAATCAGAAATAGTTCTTACACAGCAAAAACTATTCTTAAAAATAGAAAAAATCCTTTACATAAATCCAAAATAGTTCTAATAGAATTAAGAATAGCTTCTGCAAAATATGAAATACTTGTCACAAAGCACGAAAATTCAAACAACACCGAAAGAAGTTCTTACAGAATAAAAAAGGTTCTAACAAAACCAGAAAATAGTTCTTAAAAACAAAAATTATTCTTATGAAATACAACAATATTTTAGATAAATCCAAAATAGTACTAGCAGAATAAAAAACAGTTGTTGCAAAATTCTAAATACTTGTTGCAAAACAAAAAGAGTTCTAACAACATCAAAAATAGTTCTTACAGAATATAAAAAGTTCAAACAAAATCTAAATTTTTCTTACAAAACCGAAATAATTCTTAAAAAATTTCTAAAAAATCCAAAAAATTTCTTACAAAACAATCAATTATTCTTAAAAAATACAAAAATACTTACCACAAATCCAAAATAGTTCTAACAGAGTAAAAAATACTTGTAGATTAAAATATTCAAATCAAGAAAATATAAAATTAAAGATGAAAAGATATTGAAATAGATCAAATATTTTGCTAAAACTAACAAGTGATGTTAAAACTTAACTGTCATCTAAAATGCAAAGAGGGGGTTGCCCTCTTTTTAGAAGGTAATCTCTGTATGTTTTAAAAGTTTTAATTTTACAGGGGGAAATATATAAAACCATTTCAAAATGACCCCCCAACTATAATAAACTAGGTACTGTCAATGACCAGCCATAGATTGCTACGAGGACAGCTGCATAATAAATTCTGGAACTGATGTAAATTGGAACTGGTTTGGTGAAATCGGAACGGTGGTATCAGGGAGCAGAAGTGGCGCAACCGAAAGTAAGAGGACCAGAATCACTGAAGCTGGAATTGGGACTGGACCCTGGGTTGGTGCCAGAAGATTTAGAACTGGAATCACTTTAAGTGGAGCCAAAAGCGGGGAGTGGATTCGGGTATCATTTTATTACAAAAAATATTTTAAAATACCGTGGGGAGTGTAACATGATTGGTTGTAAAAACACAAAGCAATGGACTTAACAGCAAATAACAGGGGAATTCCTATACATGCAAGCAAATAACAAGGGAATTCCTATACACGCAAGCAAATAACTTGGGAATTCCTATACATGCAAGCAAATAACAAGGGAATTCCTATACAAGCAAGCAAATAACATGGGACTTCCTATACAACCAAGCAAATAACATAGGAATTCCTATACATGCAAGCAAATAACATGGGAATTACTATACATGCAATTAAATAACATGTGAATTCCTATACATGCAAGCAAATAACAAGGGAATTCCTATTCATGCAGGCAAATAACATGGGAATTCCTATACACGCAAGCAAATAACATGGGAATTCCTATACATGCAAGCAAATAACATGGGAATCCCTATACACGCAAGCAAATAACATGGGAATTCCTATACATGCAAGCAAATAACAAGGGAATATCTATACCTGCAAGCAAATAACATAGGAATTCCTATACACGCAAGCAAATAACATAACCATTTCTTTTATTCAAATCCCAACCGCAAATCAAGTTATCGTATATTGAACAACCTCTGATTGGCTCATAAAAAATGCCCACGTCAAACGATACATTCATTGTGCAATTCTTATCAAAAACAAAAAAGCTTTATACCCCTTTTTTTCAATGAGAGTTAGCTTTAGCAACGACACGCTCCTAACAAACTATTCTTGACTAAAGGCAATTGTCCAAAAAATCAATCACACTAGGACCGGTATTGCGTACTCGTTCCTCTTTGAAAGATGTATTGACCTCTAGATTAGAATTACCTACCAGAAAAACCGGAAGGTGATTGTAATAGGCAAATGACCCTGGTAACCCAATTACTTGAAAACCTACACACATATCCATGCCTCAGGCGTATGGTTCAAATATATAGATGCCTGGCCCGTGGTAAGGCATATTACGCAATCACTGGCCGGACCTTTACCACTATTACTACTTATATATATATATATATATATATATATATATATATATATATATATATATATATATATATATATATATATATATATATATATATATATATATATATATATATATATATATATAAAATAATGCAATAAAATAATTTATACAAAGTAAGAATGCTTTGTTAAATAAAAAAACTTACCAATTTTAGCAAGGCTAGCACAAAATATCCATAAAGAAATCACAAAAGGTCCTTCGACCCGTGTAAAATCCACATGAGCAATCTCAAAACCATGATGGCCATTTTCATGTCCTTCCTCTGATGAATGTGGCTTATTATCTAGATCACCACCCAAAAAATGGTCACTTGGCAAGTCAGCAGTTCTTAAAAGATGGTCTGGAGGGTGGCCTGGTAAATAATCATGTTCAACATCACAATAAATTGGTGCCACCAAAAATAGTGTCAAAAAAAGGAAAAGCGTCGGTTTGGCAACCATTGTGGTCAATGGGCATCTAAAATAAAAGATGCAACATTAGCAACAAAAATGATCAACTAGCTTAAATAAAAATACTATTTGAAATTAATTACTCAACAGCTATTCTGGAAAAAGTAGGGAGCAAAATCGTATCAGGAAAAAAAAGAAACAAAGGAGAAGAAAAAAAGAAAAAGACAAAAAACCTAAAAATGAAAAAGAAAAAAAGGAGAAAACAATGGGAAACGGCGCATCAAGAGCGGTTCCATTTTCTCGGAAAATATATTCATTATCTCAAGAGAACTTAATGCCCTAAGCCGTTCCAAATTAATGCTGATACGCCCTTTTGACTTCTTCTCTTTTTTTCTCATTGTCAGAAAAGCAACTATGATATATGGAAATATTACAACACAAGGAAACTAATGGTAGGCCTAGGTTACTATTTTTATTTCCTTAGGACATTTCATCGCCCCGAGGCCCCCTGCGTACGCCCCTGATCAGAGGAGTTTATTCTATTTACATACGCCTCAGGTGAGACTACCTTCACTAATCTTGAAACCCAACAAGAGCATTTTATAAATTAGATAAATAAATGTTAGTTGAAATCACCTAAAAAGATAAAAGTCTAAGGATAAGAAAGTTGATAAATACGAAAAGGCCCCTTCTCAAAATAATGATAAAAATATAATTATCTAATTAATGTAAATATCTTGTCTAATGTGAAAGTCCGATTCTACATACAGTAATCAAGACTAATTAAGAGTCTCTGGTTCATGGGGAATTTAATATAAAAAGTTCATTTAGATTGAGGTGCAAGGAGGACAACTAACCCCTTCCCCAAACCTCAGTTGAACACCCCCCCCCCACTCCAGACCCTAGTTAACACGTACTTAAAATTCCGGAGAGGGTGGAGTTTCATTTTGAAAACATCCTAAAATAAGTATTTTTCAATTTTTAAAGTTCAATTACGTAATTTAGTCATTTTAAAAAATGAGGCGTATGTCATTTTTGCAACTGATCTGAAGTTTATTTACCATAAAAGTTTAGTAAAAATATATATTTGTCCTCAATCACGTTTTTTTCACCGTCCTGTTTTAGGACAATGCATACCTTTCATGACTTCAAAGACAATAAATACTATACACAAACAATAGAACGACAACCATTAATCTTTTTTCAAAAACAAATTGATTTTTAGTCATTTTGCCTTATTATTACTGCCGAGGGATTATAAACTACCTGTCACAGGTGTACCTTATACAATTTTTCGCGCCTAACTCATGAGAAGACCCCCAGCCATTGTCTGATCTCCAGCACATGATCTAGTACTTGAGAAACGGGTTCCAGTATGCATTTCAGTAGGGGGAGGGTCTCATGAAGACTAAGTATTTTTACAATTTTTATATAGGCCTGTGGATCATATAATAGTCCATGCTTTTCACATAATTTGATTTCTTCCCCTCCCCCCCTCTCTCTCCAAAAAAAAACACGTGAGTGAGCCTCCAAGGAGTGTAACAGGGTATTATGCCATCGAAGATTGGGGGAGTGGGGAAGGATTGGGGAAAAGCTTATTCATGGTAGCTTTAACCAAGTAAAGAGGAAACATATATTAATAGATGCCAGTAGGCGGTGACTAACAGTGGGTTCAACCGGAAACATTTCTACTGACTATAATCGGTCAAATAAGGTTAAGCACCTAGCTATATCAACAGTGAAATGCAATCCATTCCGGGTCTTTTGTTTTACGGCTTGCCAGGGTATCTTCCAGCCAGCCATCAGATCATTTTCAAGGTTCCACCGTGGCATGTCCCTTTTTTTCAGTAGAGGTCCTCCAATTTACCGAATTTACTCCAATTTACTGGAATGGTTATCACCACATCCCCCGTTGTCTATATAACTTATGACTGCTTTAAAGGTATAAATAAGGCATGGACGTAATTCCAGACCACAGTTCATATAATTATCCAGTAAGCTTATCGCAGATCATTTCTGGTCTTCGTTCTTGGTGTGAACAAAAAACTCCTCCCACTTCTTTCTGCATTAACGGGTTAATCTGTTTCCGATTGTTTCCAACTAAGCGCATTATTCGTAATAGCGGGTTTCCACTTGTTTCTGATTAGATCACAGTCTGACTTGTCTACCCGTGAAAAGATCTGATGCCGCCTATGTTTCTATCTGCAAAAACGTTCTCTGGAGCACTCGCACCTTGGTCCGGGTTTTTATAATGGGTGAGATAGGGAAAGATCATACTGGATAATTATATAAACTGTGTTCCAGACGCACAGGAGATAAGAGTTCATGAAACTATAAAAAAAATAGTTCATAAGAGTATTACCAGGTGTCTGGTGCAAGGTAGCGCAGTCAATAAAGCAAAAATGCGCCGAAGGGACAATTGCCAACAGAATTACTCATAAAAAATGCCAAGATTTGAAGCTCACCGACAAAAAAGCAAAATAGCACAAATACTGACCATATTCGCGTTTGGCATGGTGACTGCAGAGGCCTTTTTTCGTGATTAAATAAAAAAACAAGTTTTTTTAACTGAAAGTAAGGAACGACGTTAAAACTTAAAACAAGCAGAAATTATTCCGTATATGAAAGGGACAGTCCCCTCAACAACGGCTCGCTCTTTGCGCCAAAGTTTTTATTGTTTAACAAAAATAAGAGTTGTGAGAAAGTCAAACTTTAGCGTAAAGAGCGAGGAGTTGAGGAGGGGACAGCCCCTTTCATATACGGAATAATTTCTGTTCGTTTTAAGTTTTAATGTCGCTCCTTACTTTCAGTTTAAAAAACTTGTTTTTTTAATTTCATGTTTGAACATTTTTTGATTAATGCAGGTTTTGATTTTGCCTCACCGTACACGTATAATTAAAACAAAATCTGCATATTAATTTTATTTTTATTTGGTAAAATGGCTTTCTCGAAACTTGTTTAATTTTATTTACGAACGTTTTTATTAGTAATAAATATACGTAACTTACGAATTAACTTATGTAACGAACTTCTATATTCATATATTTTTAAAATGTATATTAGGGGGCTCGCCCCCTAGTAAATACCTCGCTCTTTACGCTAAAGTTCGAATTTTGTTCCAATTCTTTAAAAATAACCCCTTAATCACAAGTATATACCATCTTTTGAATTCTACGAGGCCCCCGTACCAAACAGGTTGTGTGTGTACTTTCAAGTAATTGGGTTACCAGGGTCATTTGCCTATAACAATGAGCTCTACGTACATACCTGTTCTGGTTCAAGTTTTTTCTGGCACAATTAACTGAATTTCTATTTCATGATAAACAAGTTTTTTTTTTTAGGTTACATCCGTGTTGGAAAAACTGGTGTATCTTTTTTCGAAGCTAATTATTTTTTGATTCAATAGCTTAATTGAAAAGTAACGATAGAATGACATTGTGACTTGACCTAGCTTTACCTCGCCGATGTGATCTGTATAATACATAAGTAACGTTTGGAAAATATTGTCAATTTAAAAAGAAATGGCTGAAAAGTGTTTTGAGGGGGATGGGTTGCATAGAGGGGTGACTTGCACGAGGGTTCAGTTAAAGGGGATACAGTTGCATTGGGGGTTTCGGTTATACACGGGTTCAGTTACAAGGGGATTCAGTTGCACGGGGGTACCCCTTTTTTCGAAAA